>NW_025746904.1:0-80718 GCF_021184085.1 Oncorhynchus gorbuscha
TTCAGACTGTTATATACTGTCATGTAGTGGACTGTCATTCAGTCTGTTAGTGAAAGGGAGGGATTGATTAATACAAGTGGGCCTAGTCTACAGTGTGACTGTAAACCTATGTAGTGGTAGGTAGGTAGGTAGGTAGGTAGGTAGGTAGGTAGGTAGGTAGGTAGGTAGGTAGGTAGGTAGATTGTAGGTAGGTAGGTAGGTAGGTAGGTAGGTAGGTAGGTAGGTAGGTAGGTAGGTAGGTAGGTAGGTAGGTTGATAGGTAGATAGGTATGTTGATAGGTCGGTAGGTAGGTAGTTAGTTAGGTAGGTACTTGTGACTGGCTGGCTTCCAGCTGTTGGGGATTTGCAGTGCAGATGTTTTTGACATAGTGGTGGGCAGAACAATAGTCAATCATCTTTAAGCTGTGAACATTATTCTATGTGCCAATACCAAGCCAGATACTGCTGCAGAAAACATTGGACATACGCCAACATGAAGTTAGAATGGGAAATCAGATACATCAACAGGAAGTCAGGACGGGAGGTCAGATACACCAACAGGAAGTTAGGACGGGAGGTCAGATACATCAACAGGAAGTTAGGACGGGAGGTCAGATACATCAACAGGAAGTTAGGACGGGAGGTCAGATACACCAACAGGAAGTTAGGACGGTAGGTCAGATACACCAACAGGAAGTTAGGACGGGAGGTCAGATACATCAACAGGAAGTTAGGACGGGAGGTCAGATACATCAACAGGAAGTTAGGACGGGAGGTCAGATACACCAACAGGAAATTAGGACGGGAGGTCAGATACATCAACAGGAAGTTAGGACGGGAAGTCAGGATGGGAGGTCAGGACGGGAGGTCAGATACATCAACAGGAAGTTAGGACGGGAGGTCAGATACACCAACAGGAAGTTAGGACGGGAAGTCAGGATGGGAGGTCAGGACGGGAGGTCAGATACATCAACAGGAAGTTAGGACGGGAGGTCAGATACATCAACAGGAAGTTAGGACGGGAGGTCAGATACACCAGCAGGAAGTTAGAACGGGAGGTCAGATACATCAACGTTAAGTTAGGACGGGAAGTCAGGATGGGAGGTCAGGACGGGAGGTCAGATACATCAACAGGAAGTTAGGACGGGAGGTCAGATGCATCAACAGGAAGTTAGGACGGGAGGTCAGATACACCAACAGGAAGTTAGGACGGGAGGTCAGATACATCAACAGGAAGTTAGGACGGGAAGTCAGGATGGGAGGTCAGGACGGGAGGTCAGATACATCAACAGGAAGTTAGGACGGGAGGTCAGATACACCAACAGGAAGTTAGGACGGGAAGTCAGGATGGGAGGTCAGGACGGGAGGTCAGATACATCAACAGGAAGTTAGGACGGGAGGTCAGATACACCAACAGGAAGTTAGGACGGGAGGTCAGATACATCAACAGGAAGTTAGGACGGGAAGTCAGGATGGGAGGTCAGGACGGGAGGTCAGATACATCAACAGGAAGTTAGGACGGGAGGTCAGATACATCGACAGTATGTTAGGGATGATGGTGATGTAGTTGAAGATGTGAGATGGGGATGATGGTGATGTAGTTGAAGATGTGAGACAGGGATGATGGTGATGTAGTTGAAGATGTGAGATGGGGATGATGGTGATGTAGTTGAGGATGTGAGACGGGGATGATGGTGATGTAGTTGAAGATGTGAGACAGGGATGATGGTGATGTAGTTGAAGATGTGAGATGGGGATGATGGTGATGTAGTTGAAGATGTGAGACGGGATGATGGTGATGTAGTTGAAGATGTGAGATGGGGATGATGGTGATGTAGTTGAAGATGTGAGACAGGGATGCTGGGGATGTAGTTGAAGATGTGAGACGGGATGATGGTGATGTAGTTAAAAATGTGAGACATGGATGATGGTGATGTAGTTGAAGATGTGAGACGGGATGATGGTGATGTAGTTGAGCATGTGAGACGGGGATGATGGTGATGTAGTTGAAGATGTGAGACGGGGATGATGGTGATGTAGTTGAAGATGTGAGACATGGATGATGGTGATGTAGTTGAAGATGTGAGATAGGGATGATGGTGATGTAGTTGAAGATGTGAGACATGGATGATGGTGATGTAGTTGAAGATGTGAGATAGGGATGATGGTGATGTAGTTGAAGATGTGAGACAGGGATGATGGTGATGTAGTTGAGCATGTGAGACAGGGATAATGGTGATGTAGTTGAAGATGTGAGACAGGGATGATGGTGATGTAGTATGAAGATGTGAGACAGGGATGATGGTGATGTAGTTGAGAATGTGAGACAGGGATGATGGTGATGTATTATGAAGATGTGAGACAGGGATGATGGTGATGTAGTATGAAGATGTGAGACAGGGATGATGGTGATGTAGTTGAGAATGTGAGACAGGGATGATGGTGATGTATTATGAAGATGTGAGACAGGGATGATGGTGATGTAGTTGAAGATGTGAGACAGGGATGCTGGGGATGTAGTTGAAGATGTGAGACGGGATGATGGTGATGTAGTTGAAAATGTGAGACATGGATGATGGTGATGTAGTTGAAGATGTGAGACGGGATGATGGTGATGTAGTTGAGCATGTGAGACGGGGATGATGGTGATGTAGTTGAAGATGTGAGACGGGGATGATGGTGATGTAGTTGAAGATGTGAGACATGGATGATGGTGATGTAGTTGAAGATGTGAGATAGGGATGATGGTGATGTAGTTGAAGATGTGAGACAGGGATGATGGTGATGTAGTTGAGCATGTGAGACAGGGATAATGGTGATGTAGTTGAAGATGTGAGACAGGGATGATGGTGATGTAGTATGAAGATGTGAGACAGGGATGATGGTGATGTAGTTGAGCATGTGAGACAGGGATGATGGTGATGTAGTATGAAGATGTGAGACAGGGATGATGGTGATGTAGTTGAGAATGTGAGACGGGGATGATGGTGATGTATTATGAAGATGTGAGACAGGGATGATGGTGATGTATTATGAAGATGTGAGACAGGGATAATGGTGATGTAGTTGAAGAAGCTGTGAGACATGGATGATGGTGATGTAGTTGAGAATGTGAGACAGGGATGATGGTGATGTATTATGAAGATGTGAGACAGGGATGATGGTGATGTAGTTGAGGATGTGAGACAGGGATGATGGTGATGTATTATGAAGATGTGAGACAGGGATGATGGTGATGTAGTTGAAGAAGCTGTGAGACATGGATGATGGTGATGTAGTTGAGAATGTGAGACAGGGATGATGGTGATGTATTATGAAGATGTGAGACAGGGATGATGGTGATGTAGTTGCGGATGTGAGACAGGGATGATGGTGATGTAGTTGAGCATGTGAGACGGGGATGATGGTGATGTAGTTGAGCTTGTGAGACAGGGATGATGGTGATGTATTATGAAGATGTGAGACATGGATGATGGTGATGTAGTTGCGGATGTGAGACAGGGATGATGGTGATGTAGTTGCGGATGTGAGACAGGGATGATGGTGATGTAGTTGCGGATGTGAGACAGGGATGATGGTGATGTAGTTGAAGAAGCTGGGAGACAGTGAAGATGGTGTCGTAGTTCATGTTATCTGTGTTTATGAGGACATGTTCTTCAACTGTATTTTATGAGGAACACTCTGACTCTGGGATGCAGGGTTTATGAAGTAGAATGGTGTCAGGTCTTCAATGATGATGGATATTGGTTGTGTTGACTTATGTCATGTAGCGGGTCAAAGGATTGTACACGGGACACATGAATGACAATACAGGATGACACAAATGAATGGGACGGTTTTATTGAAGCATCAAATTAACATAAAACAATTCAATTATTAAAATGTCGCTTTACTTTCATCACAAATTATCATCTTTAATGTTTGAATATATTTTGAATACATTAGGTTTTTACTTACAGTATGTGGTAAAAAAAAAAAAGTGTTCCTAAAATGTACGTAAGGCTTAAAAAAAACAAACATTTTATCTACCAAATTGTCTAGATACTAAAACCGTCACTTATGACGCACTCAATGCATTGGAGAGGAATTTGTTAGCATCATTAGCATAACACTTAGAATTCCTGTCCAATGCATTGGAGAGGAATTCGTTAGCATCATTAGCATAAAACTTAGAATTCCTGTCCAATGCATTGGAGAGGAATTCGTTAGCATCATTAGCATAACACTTAGAATTCCTGTCCAATGCATTGGAGAGGAATTCGTTAGCATCATTAGCATAACACTTAGAATTCCTGTCCAATGCATTGGAGAGGAATTCGTTAGCATCATTAGCATAACACTTAGAATTCCTGTCCAATGCATTGGAGAGGAATTCGTTAGCATCATTAGCATAACACTTAGAATTCCTGTCCAATGCATTGGAGAGGAATTCATTAGCATCATTAGCATAACACTTAGAATTCCTGTCCAATGCATTGGAGAGGAATTTGTTAGCATCATTAGCATAACACTTAGAATTCCTCTCCAATGCATTGGAGAGGAATTCGTTAGCATTATTAGCGTAACACTTAGAATTCCTGTCCAATGCATTGGAGAGGAATTCGTTAGCATTATTAGCAATACACTTAGAATTCCTGTCCAATGCATTGGAGAGGAATTTGTTAGCATTATTAGCGTAACACTTAGAATTCCTGTCCAATGCATTGGAGAGGAATTCGTTAGCATCATTAGCATAACACTTAGAATTCCTGTCCAATGCATTGGAGAGGAATTCTAAGTGTTATGCTAATGTAGTTTATGGAAACATATCCTGTATAATAATGTCTTCCCTACTCACCAGAGATCGTTTCTTCATACATTCCATCACCATGAGGAAGATCTGCTGAGCCTGACCGCGGTTGTAGTTAAACGTCTTCTGGATGGTGACCAGGAGCTGGTCTTTCACGCTATCACTGACCAAGCTGAGGGGAGACAGAGAGACTGGTCAGACCACCTCTACAGTCTACTCTTTAGACTGACCAAGCTGAGGGGAGACAGAGAGACTGGTCAGACCACCTCTACAGTCTACTCTTTAGACTGACCAAGCTGAGGAGAGACAGAGAGACTGGTCAGACCACCTCTACAGTCTACTCTTTAGACTGACCAAGCTGAGGAGAGACAGAGAGACTGGTCAGACCACCTCTACAGTCTACTCTTTAGACTGACCAAGCTGAGGAGAGACAGAGAGACTGGTCAGACCACCTCTACAGTCTACTCTTTAGACTGACCAAGCTGAGGAGAGACAGAGAGACTGGTCAGACCACCTCTACAGTCTACAGACTGACCAAGCTGAGGGGAGACAGAGAGACTGGTCAGACCACCTCTACAGTCTACTCTTTAGACTGACCAAGCTGAGGAGAGACAGAGAGACTGGTCAGACCACCTCTACAGTCTACTCTTTAGACTGACCAAGCTGAGGGGAGACAGAGAGACTGGTCAGACCACCTCTACAGTCTACTCTTTAGACTGACCAAGCTGAGGGGAGACAGAGACACTGGTCAGACCACCTCTACAGTCTACTCTTTAGACTGACCAAGCTGAGGGGAGACAGAGAGACTGGTCAGACCACCTCTACAGTCTACTCTTTAGACTGACCAAGCTGAGGAGAGACAGAGAGACTGGTCAGACCACCTCCAGTCTACTCTTTAGACTGACCAAGCTGAGGGGAGACAGAGAGACTGGTCAGACCACCTCTACAGTCTACTCTTTAGACTGACCAAGCTGAGGAGAGACAGAGAGACTGGTCAGACCACCTCTACAGTCTACTCTTTAGACTGAACAAGCTGAGGGGAGACAGAGAGACTGGTCAGACCACCTCTACAGTCTACTCTTTAGACTGACCAAGCTGAGGAGAGACAGAGAGACTGGTCAGACCACCTCTACAGTCTACTCTTTAGACTGACCAAGCTGAGGAGAGACAGAGAGACTGGTCAGACCACCTCTACAGTCTACTCTTTAGACTGACCAAGCTGAGGGGAGACAGAGAGACTGGTCAGACCACCTCTACAGTCTACTCTTTAGACTGACCAAGCTGAGGAGAGACAGAGAGACTGGTCAGACCACCTCTACAGTCTACTCTTTAGACTGAACAAGCTGAGGGGAGACAGAAAGACTGGTCAGACCACCTCTACAGTCTACTCTTTAGACTGACCAAGCTGAGGAGAGACAGAGAGACTGGTCAGACCACCTCTACAGTCTACTCTTTAGACTGAACAAGCTGAGGGGAGACAGAGAGACTGGTCAGACCACCTCTACAGTCTACTCTTTAGACTGACCAAGCTGAGGGGAGACAGAGAGACTGGTCAGACCACCTCTACAGTCTACTCTTTAGACTGACCAAGCTGAGGGGAGACTGAATTTGAGAGACTGAATTTGACATGCATCTGACATATATTTGACATGTATTTGACATGTATCTGACATGTATTTGACATGTATCTGACATGTATTTGACATGTATCTGACATGTATTTGACATGTATCTGACATGTATTTGACATGTATCTGACATGTATTTGACATGTATCTGACATGTATTTGACATGTGTTTGATATGTTTTTAAGCATATATTTTTTTGCATGTATGTGACCCATGTCTGTTTCTCACCCGTCGTCCTCAGAGTATCTGTGTGCGAAGGAGATGATGTCAGAGGCCCGTCCACTGCCGTCACAGACCACCACCGGGACAGGGGGGTCCTCCCTCAGGCTCTCCAGGACTATGGAGATGACGTTGGGACCCCCCTCCAGGATCAGACAGACCAGAGGCACCCCCTGACCCAGACCTGGCAGAGGCAGACAAAACAACATGTTATAGACCCCCTGACCTGGCAGAGGCAGACAAAACAACATGACCCCTGACCTGGCTGAGACAGACACAAAAACATGACCCCTGACCTGGCAGAGGCAGACAAAACAACATGACCCCTGACCTGGTAGAGGCAGACAAAACAACATGACACCTGACCTGGCTGAGACAGACAAAACAACATGACACCTGACCTGGCTGAGACAGACAAAACAACATGACCCCTGACCTGGCAGAGGCAGACAAAACAACATGACCCTCTGACCCCTAGCCTGGCAGAGACAGACACAACAACATGACCCCCTGACCCCTAGCCTGGCAGAGACAGACACAACAACATGACCCCCTGACCCCTAGCCTGGCAGAGACAGACACAACAACATGACCCTCTTACCCCTAGCCTGGGAGAGACAGACACAACAACATGTTATAATGACGATAAAGACAAATAGCAGCAAAACAAAGTTCCCAGACTTCGTTTTTTTAAAAGCTTTTTTAAAAATGGCAATAAACTTGAACCTTGAATAATTTTCATAATGCCTCCTAATTAGTTCCTATTCATGTTGCTAGTCCTCAGACACAGTGGTGCCGCCTGTAGTCAGCATGTGGTCCTCAGACACAGCAGTGCTGCTTGTAGTCAGCATGTGGTCCTCAGCGGTGCTGCCTGTAGTCAGTATGTGGTCCTCAGCGGAGCTGCCTGTAGTCAGTATGTGGTCCTCAGCGGTGCTGCCTGTAGCCAGCATGTGGTCCTCAGACACAGCGGTGCTGCCCGTAGTCAGTATGTGGTCCTCAGACAGAGCGGTGCTGCCCGTAGTCAGTATGTGGTCCTCAGACACAGCGGTGCTGCCTGTAGTCAGTATATGGCCCTCAGCGGTGCTGCCTGTAGCCAGCATGTGGTCCTCAGCGGTGCTGCCTGTAGCCAGCATGTGGTCCTCAGCGGTGCTGCCTGTAGCCAGCATGTGGTCCTCAGCGGTGTTGCCTGTAGCCAGTATGTGGTCCTCAGACACAGCGCTGATGCCTGTAGTCAGCATGTGGTCCTCAGCGGTGCTGCCTGTAGTCAGTATGTGGTCCTCAGACACAGCGGTGATGCCTGTAGCCAGCATGTGGTCCTCAGACACAGTGGTGCTGCCTGTAGTCAGTATGTGGTCCTCAGCACAGTGGTGCTGCCTGTAGTCAGTATGTGGTCCTCAGACACAGCGGTGATGCCTGTAGCCAGCATGTGGTCCTCAGACACAGCGGTGCTGCCTGTAGTCAGTATGTGGTCCTCAGCGGTGCTGCCTGTAGTCAGTATGTGGTCCTCAGCGGTGCTGCCTGTAGTCAGTATGTGGTCCTCAGCGGTGCTGCCTGTAGCCAGCATGTGGTCCTCAGCGGTGTTGCCTGTAGCCAGTATGTGGTCCTCAGACACAGCGCTGATGCCTGTAGTCAGCATGTGGTCCTCAGCGGTGCTGCCTGTAGTCAGTATGTGGTCCTCAGACACAGCGGTGATGCCTGTAGTCAGCATGTGGTCCTCAGACACAGTGGTGCTGCCTGTAGTCAGTATGTGGTCCTCAGCGGTGCTGCCTGTAGTCAGTATGTGGTCCTCAGCGGTGCTGCCTGTAGTCAGTATGTGGTCCTCAGCGGTGCTGCCTGTAGTCAGTATGTGGTCCTCAGCGGTGCTGCCTGTAGTCAGCATGTGGTCCTCAGCGGTGCTGCCTGTAGTCAGTATGTGGTCCTCAGCGGTGCTGCCTGTAGTCAGTATGTGGTCCTCAGCGGTGCTGCCTGTAGTCAGTACGTGGTCCTCAGTGGTGCTGCCTGTAGTCAGTATGTGGTCCTCAGCGGTGCTGCCTGTAGTCAGTATGTGGTCCTCAGACACAGCGGTGCTGCCTGTAGTCAGCATGTGGTCCTCAGCGGTGCTGCCTGTAGTCAGCATGTGGTCCTCATAGGCCTCAGACACAGCGGTGCTGCCTGTAGTCAGTACGTGGTCCTCAGTGGTGCTGCCTGTAGTCAGTATGTGGTCCTCAGCGGTGCTGCCTGTAGTCAGTATGTGGTCCTCAGACACAGCGCTGATGCCTGTAGTCAGTATGTGGTCCTCAGCGGTGCTGCCTGTAGCCAGCATGTGGTCCTCAGCGGTGCTGCCTGTAGCCAGCATGTGGTCCTCAGCGGTGTTGCCTGTAGCCAGTATGTGGTCCTCAGACACAGCGCTGATGCCTGTAGTCAGCATGTGGTCCTCTGCGGTGCTGCCTGTAGTCAGTATGTGGTCCTCAGACACAGCGGTGATGCCTGTAGCCAGCATGTGGTCCTCAGACACAGCGGTGCTGCCTGTAGTCAGTATGTGGTCCTCAGCGGTGCTGCCTGTAGTCAGTACGTGGTCCTCAGCAGTGCTGCCTGTAGTCAGTATGTGGTCCTCAGTGGTGCTGCCTGTAGTCAGTATGTGGTCCTCAGTGGTGCTGCCTGTAGTCAGTATGTGGTCCTCAGCGGTGCTGCCTGTAGTCAGCATGTGGTCCTCAGACACAGCGGTGCTGCCTGTAGTCAGTATGTGGTCCTCAGCGGTGCTGCCTGTAGTCAGTATGTGGTCCTCAGCGGTGCTGCCTGTAGTCAGCATGTGGTCCTCAGCGGTGCTGCCTGTAGTCAGTATGTGGTCCTCAGCGGTGCTGCCTGTAGTCAGTACGTGGTCCTCAGCGGTGCTGCCTGCAGTCAGTACGTGGTCCTCAGTGGTGCTGCCTGTAGTCAGTATGTGGTCCTCAGCGGTGCTGCCTGTAGTCAGTATGTGGTCCTCAGACACAGCGGTGCTGCCTGTAGTCAGCATGTGGTCCTCAGCGGTGCTGCCTGTAGTCAGCATGTGGTCCTCATAGGCCTCAGACACAGCGGTGCTGCCTGTAGTCAGTACGTGGTCCTCAGTGGTGCTGCCTGTAGTCAGTATGTGGTCCTCAGCGGTGCTGCCTGTAGTCAGTATGTGGTCCTCAGACACAACGGTGCTGCCTGTAGTCAGCATGTGGTCCTCAGCGGTGCTGCCTGTAGTCAGTATGTGGTCCTCAGACACAGCGGTGCTGCCTGTAGTCAGTATGTGGTCCTCAGACACAGCGGTGCTGCCTGTAGTCAGCATGTGGTCCTCAGCGGTGCTGCCTGTAGTCAGAATGTGGTCCTCATAGGCCTCAGACACAGCGGTGCTGCCTGTAGTCAGTACGTGGTCCTCAGTGGTGCTGCCTGTAGTCAGTATGTGGTCCTCAGTGGTGCTGCCTGTAGTCAGTATGTGGTCCTCAGCGGTGCTGCATGTAGTCAGCATGTGGTCCTCAGACACAGCGGTGCTGCCTGTAGTCAGTACGTGGTCCTCAGCGGTGCTGTCTGTAGTCAGCATGTGGTCCTCAGCGGTGCTGTCAGTAGTCAGCATGTGATCCTCAGCGGTGCTACCTGTAGTCAGTACGTGGTCCTCAGACACAGCGGTGCTGCCTGTAGTCAGTACGTGGTCCTCAGCGGTGCTGTCTGTAGTCAGCATGTGGTCCTCAGCGGTGCTGTCAGTAGTCAGTACGTGATCCTCAGCGGTGCTGCCTGTAGTCAGTACGTGGTCCTCAGCAGTGCTGCCTGTAGTCAGTACGTGGTCCTCAGTGGTGCTGCCTGTAGTCAGTACGTGGTCCTCAGTGGTGCTGCCTGTAGTCAGTATGTGGTCCTCAGTGGTGCTGCCTGTAGTCAGCATGTGGTCCTCATAGGCCTCAGACACAGCGGTGCTGCCTGTAGTCAGTACGTGGTCCTCAGCGGTGCTGCCTGTAGTCAGTACGTGGTCCTCAGCGGTGCTGCCTGTAGTCAGTACGTGGACCTCATAGGCCTCAGACACAGTATTAATGTCAGGGTAGTTGAAGTCAGAGGTGACAGCTGAGCATCCCTTTGTTGTCCCTGCCTTATCATGATCTCCAGGCATAGGATGACAAAGGGAAACCCACAGGTCACATAGATCAGCTCCTCACCGGAGTACAGCAGTGCAGGACAGGCTCTCTCTGATCAACACACCTAAAGAAGCCTGGACTATGACAACACGAGGGTACCTTGTATCTAAGACACTAACACGGTGTATAGTTCCAACATTAGCATTAACATTAGATGATTCATGGTCAATATGAAGTTGTTCTGGTCTGAGACCTGAAGACTTGTTGTTAGTTAGCTCCCTCTGCTAATGCCTCGGTCTTTAGCTCAACGGGCTTACACTGCCTGGTGTCACACAGAGAACCCCCCCCCACACAACCAATCTGTCAGACTTACGTGTGTTGATCTTCTGCAGGGAGATGTGTTTCTCCAGCTGACGGCGAAGACGGACCTCCGCGCCGTACTTTCCCTGGGTCCCGTTATCTGCTAGGATGAAGTGGGAGTGGCTGTTGTTGAGGACAGACAGCTTGGACATGGGGTTGGACATGGCCTGGTACGGACGTGTCACCTGGGCGGGAGACATATAATAACATCATGTTTAACGTGGCGTTGAATTGAATTGAGTTGAGGAGTTGAATTGAATTGAGTTGAGGAGTTGAATTGAATTGAGTTGAGGAGTTGAATTGAATTGAGTTGAGGAGTTGAATTGATTTGAGTTGAGGAGTTGAATTGAATTGAGTTGAGGAGTTGAATTGAATTGATTTGAGGAGTTGAATTGAATTGAGTTGAGGAGTTGAATTGATTTGAGTTGAGGAGTTGAATTGAATTGAGTTGAGGAGTTGAATTGAATGGAGTTGAGGAGTTGAATTGAATTGAGTTGAGGAGTTGAATTGAATTGAGTTGAGGAGTTGAATTGAATTGAGTTGAGGAGTTGAATTGAATTGAGTTGAGGAGTTGAATTGAATTGAGTTGAGGAGTTGAATTGAGTTGAATTTAAATAGAGAATCACACACCACAACAAGTTCCCAAGTTGCAGTTATCTGTGACTTACGTCTCTTCCTATCAGATCCTCCTTGTTCTCCACGATGCCCCATGGAGCGATCCCGATGGCACATACCTTCCCCCTGGACTTTGAGGAGTGGTCCTTCAACGCATCTCCAACATGCCGGATCACCCCTAGGATACACATAATATATGCCATTTAGCAGACGCTTTTATCCAAAGCGACTTACAGTCATGTGTGCATACATGGAGACCGTTCAGCACTAATAAGGGACATGGACTCAGACTCCAACATGCCGGATCACCCCTAGGATACACATGGAGCCCGTTCAGCACTAATAAGAGACATGGACTCAGACTCCAACATGCCGGATCACCCCTAGGATACACATGGAGCCCGTTCAGCACTAATAAGAGACATGGACTCAGACTCCTACATGCCGGATCACCCCTAGGATACACATGGAGCCCGTTCAGCACTAATAAGAGACATGGACTCAGACTCCTACATGCCGGATCACCCCTAGGATACACATGGAGCCCGTTCAGCACTAATAAGGGACATGGACTCAGACTCCAACATGCCGGATCACCCCTAGGATACACATGGAGCCCGTTCAGCACTAATAAGAGACATGGACTCAGACTCCAATAAGAAACATGCCGGATCACCCCTAGGATACACATGGAGCCCGTTCAGCACTAATAAGAGACATGGACTCAGACTCCTACATGCCGGATCACCCCTAGGATACACATGGAGCCCGTTCAGCACTAATAAGAGACATGGACTCAGACTCCTACATGCCGGATCACCCCTAGGATACACATGGAGCCCGTTCAGCACTAATAAGAGACATGGACTCAGACTCCTACATGCCGGATCACCCCTAGGATACACATGGAGCCCGTTCAGCACTAATAAGAGACATGGACTCAGACTCCTACATGCCGGATCACCCCTAGGATACACATGGAGCCCGTTCAGCACTAATAAGGGACATGGACTCAGACTCCAACATGCCGGATCACCCCTAGGATACACATGGAGCCCGTTCAGCACTAATAAGAGACATGGACTCAGACTCCTACATGCCGGATCACCCCTAGGATACACATGGAGCCCGTTCAGCACTAATAAGGGACATGGACTCAGACTCCTACATGCCGGATCACCCCTAGGATACACATGGAGCCCGTTCAGCACTAATAAGAGACATGGACTCAGACTCCTACATGCCGGATCACCCCTAGGATACACATGGAGCCCGGTCAGCACTAATAAGGGACGTGGACTCCATTCAGACATGAGTAGAATGGATTTGGACTTGGACTCAGACTTGAACACTAGGGACTTGACTCAGACTCAGACTTGAACACTAGGGACTTGGTACTCGACTCGGACTCAGACTTGAACACTAGGGACTTGGTCCTCGACTCAGACTTGAACACTAGGGACTTGGTCCTCGACTCGGACTCAGACTTGAACACTAGGGACTTGGTCCTCGACTCAGACTTGAACACTAGGGACTTGGTCCTCGACTCGGACTCAGACTTGAACACTAGGGACTTGGTCCTCGACTCGGACTCAGACTTGAACACTAGGGACTTGACTCAGACTCAGACTTGAACACCAGGGACTTGGTACTCAACTCGGACTTAGACTTGAACACCAGGGACTTGGTACTCGACTCGGACTCAGACTTGAACACTAGGGACTTGGTGCTGGACTCGGACTCAGACTTGAACACTAGGGATTTGGTCCTCGACTCGGACTCAGAGTTGAACACTAGGGACTTGGTGCTGGACTCGGACTCAGACTTGAACACTAGGGACTTGGTAGTCGACTCTGACTCAGACTTGAACACTAGGGACTTGGTCCTCGACTCAGACTTGAACACTAGGGACTTGGTCCTCGACTCGGACTCAGACTTGAACACTAGGGACTTGGTACTCCACTCGGACTCAGACTTGAACACCAGGGACTTGGTACTCGACTCGGACTCAGACTTGAACACTAGGGACTTGGTCCTCGACTCGGACTCAGACTTGAACACTAGGGACTTGGTCCTCGACTCGGACTCAGACTTGAACACTAGGGACTTGACTCAGACTTGAACACTAGGGACTTGGTGCTGGACTCAGACTTGAACACTAGGGACTTGACTCAGACTTGAACACTAGGGACTTGATACTCGACCCAGACTCAAGATTTAGTGACTTGCCTACGTTACCGTTGGTTGCTAGATACCTCAGTGACCATGTCAGTGATTGTAACACACCGTTAGCAAACTAGAGTACGTACCAGTGCTGACTCCGCCAGTGAGTATCCAGGCTCCGGTGGTGACTGCAGCCTGGATCAGACCCTTTCCAAACACCTGTTTTAGTTTGGGCTGCAAGTCAAAGTTCTGCAGTCCCCCGTGGACGGAGATGAGCAGGGTGGGGAGCTCCAGCTGCCAGTCTTTCACCATCAGGTGGAGCATGTTGTCTGGCTTGGAATCATACGCCACGCGGATGTACTGAGGGGGAGAGATGGATGGAGAGAGAGGAGGAGTACATGAGAAAGGGGATGAAGACATTTAATACAAACGCCACATGGATGTACTGTAGGGGAGAGATGGATGGAGAGAGAGGAGGAGTACATGAGAAAGGGGATGAAGACATTTAATACAAACACCACATGGATGTACTGTAGGGGAGAGATGGGTGGAGAGAGAGAACAAGATGATGGTGGCATGGTTCATGTCTTCATGGTTCATGGTTCATGTCTTCATGGTTCATGTCTTCATGTCTTCATGTCTTCATGTCTTCATGTCTTCATGTCTTCATGTTTCATGTCTTCATGTCTTCATGTCTTCATGGTTCATGTCTTCATGTCTTCATGTCTTCATGTCTTCATGGTTCATGTCTTCATGTCTTCATGTCTTCATGTCTTCATGTCTTCATGTCTTCATGGTTCATGTCTTCATGTCTTCATGTCTTCATGTCTTCATGTCTTCATGTCTTCATGTCTTCATGGTTCATGTCTTCATGTCTTCATGTCTTCATGTCTTCATGTCTGTCTTCATGTCTTCATGTCTTCATGGTTCATGTCTTCATGTCTTCATGTCTTCATGTCTTCATGTCTTCATGTCTTCATGTCTTCATGTCTTCATGTCATGGTTCATGTCTTCATGTCTTCATGTCTTCATGTCTTCATGTCTTCATGGTTCATGTCTTCATGGTTCATGTCTTCATGTCTTCATGGTTCATGTCTTCATGTCTTCATGTCTTCATGTCTTCATGGTTCATGTCTTCATGTCTTCATGTCTTCATGTCTTCATGGTTCATGTCTTCATGTCTTCATGTCTTCATGTCTTCATGTTCATGTCTTCATGTCTTCATGGTTCATGTCTTCATGTCTTCATGGTTCATGTCTTCATGTCTGTCATGTCTTCATGTCTTCATGTCTTCATGTCTTCATGTCTTCATGTCTTCATGTCTTCATGTCTTCATGTCTTCATGGTTCATGTCTTCATGTCTTCATGTCTTCATGTCTTCATGTCTTCATGTCTTCATGTCTTCATGGTTCATGTCTTCATGTCTTCATGTCTTCATGTCTTCATGGTTCATGTCTTCATGGTTCATGTCTTCATGTCTTCATGTCTTCATGTCTTCATGGTTCATGTCTTCATGGTTCATGTCTTCATGTCTTCATGTCTTCATGTCTTCATGTCTTCATGGTTCATGTCTTCATGTCTTCATGTCTTCATGTCTTCATGTCTTCATGTCTTCATGTCTTCATGTCTTCATGTCTTCATGTCTTCATGGTTCATGTCTTCATGGTTCATGTCTTCATGTCTTCATGTCTTCATGTCTTCATGTCTGTCATGGTTCATGTCTTCATGTTTCATGTCTTCATGGTTCATGTCTTCATGTCTTCATGGTTCATGTCTTCATGGTTCTTCATGTCATTCTTCATGTCTTCATGTCTTCATGTCTTCATGTCTTCATGTCTTCATGTCTTCATGTCTTCATGGTTCATGTCTTCATGTCTTCATGTCTTCATGTCTTCATGTCTTCATGGTTCATGTCTTCATGTCTTCATGGTTCATGTCTTCATGTCTTCATGTCTTCATGTCTTCATGTCTTCATGTCTTCATGTCTTCATGTCTTCATGTCTTCATGTCTTCATGTCTTCATGTCTTCATGTCTTCATGTCTTCATGTCATGTCATGTCTTCATGTCTTCATGTCTTCATGTCTTCATGTTCATGTTTCATGTCTTCATGTCTTCATGTCTTCATGTCTTCATGTCTTCATGTCTTCATGTTTCATGTCTTCATGTCTTCATGTCTTCATGTCTTCATGTCTTCATGTCTTCATGTCTTCATGTCTTCATGTCTTCATGTCTTCATGTCTTCATGTCTTCATGTCTTCATGTCTTCATGTCTTCATGTCTTCATGTCTTCATGTCTTCATGTCTTCATGTCTTCATGTCTTCATGTCTTCATGGTTCATGTCTTCATGTCTTCATGTCTTCATGGTTCATGTCTTCATGTCTTCATGTCTTCATGTCTTCATGGTTCATGTCTTCATGTCTTCATGTCTTCATGTCTTCATGTCTTCATGTCTTCATGTCTTCATGTCTTCATGTCTTCATGGTTCATGTCTTCATGTCTTCATGTCTTCATGTCTTCATGTCTTCATGTCTTCATGTCTTCATGTCTTCATGTCTTCATGTCTTCATGTCTTCATGTCTTCATGTCTTCATGGTTCATGTCTTCATGTCTTCATGTCTTCATGTCTTCATGTCTTCATGGTTCATGTCTTCATGTCTTCATGTCTTCATGTCTTCATGTCTTCATGTCTTCATGTCTTCATGTCTTCATGTCTTCATGGTTCATGTCTTCATGTCTTCATGTCTTCATGGTTCATGTCTTCATGGTTTCATGTCATTCTTCATGTCTTCATGGTTCATGTCTTCATGGTTCATGTCTTCATGGTTCATGTCTTCATGTCTTCATGTCTTCATGTCTTCATGTCTTCATGTCTTCATGTCTTCATGGTTCATGGTTCATGTCTTCATGTCTTCATGTCTTCATGTCTTCATGGTTCATGTCTTCATGTCTTCATGTCTTCATGGTTCATGTCTTCATGTCTTCATGTCTTCATGGTTCTTCATGTCTTCATGTCTTCATGTCTTCATGTCTTCATGTCTTCATGTCTTCATGGTTCATGTCTTCATGTCTTCATGTCTTCATGTCTTCATGTCTTCATGGTTCATGTCTTCATGGTTCATGTCTTCATGTCTTCATGGTTCATGTCTTCATGGTTCATGTCTTCATGTCTTCATGTCTTCATGTCTTCATGGTTCATGTCTTCATGTCTTCATGTCTTCATGTCTTCATGGTTCATGTCTTCATGTCTTCATGTCTTCATGTCTTCATGGTCATGTCTTCATGGTCTTCATGGTTCATGTCTTCATGTCTTCATGTCTTCATGTCTTCATGTCTTCATGTCTTCATGTCTTCATGTCTTCATGTTCATGTCTTCATGTCATTCATGTCTTCATGTCTTCATGGTTCATGTCTTCATGTCTTCATGTCTTCATGGTTCATGTCTTCATGTCTTCATGTCTTCATGTCTTCATGTTCATGTCTTCATGTCTTCATGTCTTCATGTCTTCATGTCTTCATGTCTTCATGTCATGTCTTCATGGTTCATGTCTTCATGGTTCATGTCTTCATGTCTTCATGGTTCATGTCTTCATGTCTTCATGTCTTCATGTCTTCATGGTTCATGTCTTCATGTCTTCATGTCTTCATGTCTTCATGTCTTCATGTCTTCATGTCTTCATGTCTTCATGGTTCATGTCTTCATGTCTTCATGTCTTCATGGTTCATGTCTTCATGTCTTCATGGTTCATGTCTTCATGTCTTCATGTCTTCATGTCTTCATGTCTGTCTTCATGGTTCATGTTCATGTCTTCATGTCTTCATGGTTCATGTCTTCATGTCTTCATGGTTCATGTCTTCATGTCTGTCTTCATGTCTTCATGTCTTCATGTCTTCATGTCTTCATGTCTTCATGGTTCATGTCTTCATGTTCATGTCTTCATGTCTTCATGTCTTCATGGTTCATGTCTTCATGGTTCATGTCTTCTTTCTTCAATGAAGTTCTTACACTTGCTAAATTCTAATGAGGACATTCTAAACTATTGTTAACGTTGAGGAGAGATGAGAGAATGGAGGAGGAGAGGAAAAAGGGTCAGGAAGTGGAAAACTGGGTCTTTATGGTTCATGGTTCATGTCTTCATGTCTTCATGTCTTCATGTCTTCATGGTTCATGTCTTCATGGTTCATGTCTTAATGGTTCATGTCTTCATGTCTTCATGTTCATGTCTTAATGGTTCATGTCTTCATGTCTTAATGGTTCATGTCTTCATGTCTTCATGGTTCATGTCTTCATGGTTCATGTCTTCATGTCTTCATGTCTTCATGTCTTCATGTCTTCATGGTTCATGTCTTCATGGTTCATGTCTTCATGTCTTCATGTCTTCATGGTTCATGTCTTCATGGTTCATGTCTTTATGGTTCATGGTTCATGTCTTCATGTCTTCATGTCTTCATGTCTTCATGGTTCATGTCTTCATGGTTCATGTCTTAATGGTTCATGTCTTTATGGTTCATGTCTTAATGGTTCATGGGGCGGCAGCGTAGCCTAGTGGTTACAGCGTTGGACTAGTAACCGGAAGGTTGCGAGTTCAAACCCCCGAGCTGACAAGGTACAAATCTGTCGTTCTGCCCCTGAACAGGAAGTTAACCCACTGTTCCCAGGCCGTCATTGAAAATAAGAATCTGTTCTTAACTGACTTGCCTGGTTAAATAAAGGTAAAATTAAAATTAAATGTCTTCTTTCTTCATGGTTTATGAGGACATTCTATTTCAACTATTGTTAACGTTGAGGAGAGATGAGAGAATGAAGGGTTGAGGAGGAGAGGAAAAAGGGTCAGGAAGTGAATGTATAAATGGAGGATGCCTCAAAGGAATGAAGGAAAGAAAATGGCGTCTAACCATGGCCTTGTTGACATGTCCTCCTCCCTGAAACTCCATGATGCCGTATGTGTCTGTGGGCGTGGCCCGTGTGTGTTTAAGCACGGACCAGCGTTCCATGGGCACCGCCCCCTGACCGATCTGACCTGCCTCTTCCGCCGCCCTAGTGGTCGCCCCCGGGATGATGGCCACATGCTGGTTCACTACCTGACCACAACTGCACCTGGAGGTAGAAAGGGAGGACATAGGGGTTATAAATGCTTATTGCTGGTGTTATAATGCATTATAACCACTTCATAGTGCTTTCTACATGTTGGTTTGTAAAGTGTTAACGTAAGCGTGGTGGAATGTGGAACACGAACAGACTGATGGTGGTAACAGCTATGAAAGATGACTTAGTAGTAGCTTCGTCAACGTAGCATAAAGCTACATCACCGTGTTACTGACAGCTGTTACAGTTCATGTGTGTGTGCTGACCAATTTCAGCTGCATCTCTGTTTGCTGTAGAGCTATCTGAGTGTGTGTGTGCTGACCAATTTCAGCTGCATCTCTGTTTGCTGTAGAGCTATCTGAGTGTGTGTGTGCTGACCAATTTCAGCTGCATCTCTGTTTGCTGTAGAGCTATCTGAGTGTGTGTGTGCTGACCAATTTCAGCTGCATCTCTGTTTGCTGTAGAGCTATCTGAGTGTGTGTGTGCTGACCAATTTCAGCTGCATTTGGTTGCTGTAGAGCTATCTGAGTGTGTGTGTGCTGACCAATTTCAGCTGCATCTCTGTTTGCTGTAAGCTATCTGAGTGGAATGCTGACCAATTTTCTGGGTAGCTGCATGAATGTTTGCTGTAGAGCTATCTGAGTGTGTGTGTGCTGACCAATTTCAGCTGCATCTCTGTTTGCTGTAGATCTATCTGAAGGGGGGGGGGTTGGTCACGTTAAATCCCCACAATCACCACCATGTGAAAGGATTTTGGCCTTAATAAGGGATTTGGGCCACGTAACGGGAGGTTGTTGTATACAATTTTCTTTTTTTTTACTGAGAGCGTTTCGGTACGAGTGGAGATTTCATTAAGTCTACGTCCCAAATAGCTTCATGTTCCCTTTGTAGTGCACTACGTTTGACCACTACGTTTGACCAGGACTGATAACAGTGCCCTATATAGGGCATAGGATGCCACTTGGGATGTACACTAAATTCTACAGCACTCTAAAAACATTTATTTTATTAAAACTGGGTCAGTGAAAGCCCTCTCTCTCTCTCTCTCTCTCTGCCTCAACAAATGATCTGCTGCTCAACATGGAAGCATATGAGAACAGTGAGGAACAAGGAAAATTGGATCGGTGGAAAGAGTGGAATGAATGGTATCTGTTGGGTTCTGGGTAAAGAGGGGAATGAATGGTATCTGTTGGGTTCTGGGTAAAGAGGGGAATGAATGGTATCTGTTGGGTTCTGGGTAAAGAGGGGAATGAATGGTATCTGTTGGGTTCTGGGTAAAGAGGGGAATGAATGGTATCTGTTGGGTTCTGGGTAAAGAGGGGAATGAATGGTACCTGTTGGGTTCTGGGTAAAGAGGGGAATGAATGGTATCTGTTGGGTTCTGGGTAAAGAGGGGAATGAATGGTACCTGTTGGGTTCTGGGTAAAGAGGGGAATGAATGGTACCTGTTGGGTTCTGGGTAAAGAGGGGCATGAATGGTACCTGTTGGGTTCTGGGTAAAGAGGGGAATGAATGGTACCTGTTGGGTTCTGGGTAAAGAGGGGCATGAATGGTACCTGTTGGGTTCTGGGTAAAGAGGGGAATGAATGGTACCTGTTGGGTTCTGGGTAAAGAGGGGAATGAATGGTACCTGTTGGGTTCTGGGTAAAGAGGGGAATGAATGGTACCTGTTGGGTTCTGGGTAAAGAGGGGAATGAATGGTACCTGTTGGGTTCTGGGTAAAGAGGGAATGAATGGTACCTGTTGGGTTCTGGGTAAAGAGGGGAATGAATGGTACCTGTTGGGTTCTGGGTAAAGAGGGGAATGAATGGTACCTGTTGGGTTCTGGGTAAAGAGGGGAATGAATGGTACCTGTTGGGTTCTGGGTAAAGAGGGGAATGAATGGTACCTGTTGGGTTCTGGGTAAAGAGGGGAATGAATGGTACCTGTTGGGTTCTGGGTAAAGAGGGGAATGAATGGTACCTGTTGGGTTCTGGGTAAAGAGGGGAATGAATGGTACCTGTTGGGTTCTGGGTAAAGAGGGGAATGAATGGTACCTGTTGGGTTCTGGGTAAAGAGGGGAATGAATGGTACCTGTTGGGTTCTGGGTAAAGAGGGGAATGAATGGTACCTGTTGGGTTCTGGGTAAAGAGGGGAATGAATGGTACCTGTTGGGTTCTGGGTAAAGAGGGGAATGAATGGTACCTGTTGGGTTCTGGGTAAAGAGTGGAATGAATGGTACCTGTTGGGTTCTGGGTAAAGAGGGGAATGAATGGTACCTGTTGGGTTCTGGGTAAAGAGGGGAATGAATGGTACCTGTTGGGTTCTGGGTAAAGAGGGGAATGAATGGTACCTGTTGGGTTCTGGGTAAAGAGGGGTATGAATGAATGTACCTGTTGGGTTCTGGGTAAAGAGGGGAATGAATGGTACCTGTTGGGTTCTGGGTAAAGAGGGAATGAATGGTACCTGTTGGGTTCTGGGTAAAGATGGGAATTCTGTTCATTTGCAGTTTATGGGTTGGGTCTGATGATGAATGGTACCTGTTGGGTTCTGGGTAAAGAGGGGAATGAATGGTACCTGTTGGGTTCTGGGTAAAGAGGGGAATGAATGGTACCTGTTTGGTTCTTTGCTGGGAAATATTTGAATACACTCTCTTTTCTGAAACGTCTTCTCAATCCAAGCTCTGTGGGCCTGCAAGAGAGAGATTCATGGTTTACACTTCAGAATCACTCGACTCTGGTAAACACTACGTCGTAAAGAAAAGCGCCACCATTGAATCCATCCGCATAATTAAATACTTTAATAAATAGCTTGGATACATTAAAATAACAACAGGTTAGGTCTGAGATGTCATGTTCTGTTCATTTGCAGTTTATGGACCCAGTCTGATGATAAGAGCATCATGGTACGACAGCAGAACAGCACCAGTCAGGGAGATTTTTCTGTCTTGGGTATAAGTATCCCCCCCCTTAAGATTTAGATGCACTATTGTAAAGTGACTGTTCCACTGGATCTCATAAGGTGAATGCACCAATTTGTAAGTCGCTCTGGATAAGAGCGTCTGCTAAATGACTTAAATGTAAATGTAAATGTTGTCTAAATTCAATCAAAGCCTGTTGTTTTTTTTTTAAACAAAAAAGGTCCAAACATTGAAAGTGGATGTTCCATATTATCACAACACACGTTCTGTTAGTGTGTTCTACTGATCCAACAATGGACCATAACCTACACCATCTGGTCTCTCCCTGCCTTCACACTGCGGCTCTGTCACAGGTGGCTTCCTCTTCCCTATATAGTACACTACCTTCTACAGGAGCCCTATTCCCTATATAGTGCACTACTTTCTACAGGAGCCCTATGGGTCTAGCTAATTACTGGTAGAATGCTGCTTTCTATTGTAACATTCAGGCACAAAAACTCTTATTTCTTGATGGAACAAATCCTCTTAACCACAACGCTGGTCACCTAATCCTTGCCTAAACGCCCCAGCAAAGAACAGTGTGTGTGTGTGTGTGTGTGTGTGTGTGTGTGTGTGTGTGTGTGTGTGTGTGTGTGTGTGTGTGTGTGTGTGTGTGTGTGTGTGTGTGTGTGTGTGTGTGTGTGTGTGTGTGTGTGTGTGTGTGTGTGTGTGTGTGTGTGTGTGTGTGTGTGTGTGTGTGTGTGTGTGTGTGTGTGTGTGTGTGTGTGTGTGTGTGTGTGTGTGTGTGTGTGTGTGCTTGTGTATGCATTCATGCGTGTATATGTGACGCCAAATAAACCTAATGACTCTGTGTTGTGGTTTTGCCGTAGTGATTAACAGGTCACTCTACTGCAGGGGTCGGGGGGTCCTGTCTGTCGCAGAGCACTCTGGGAAATACATTCACTCTGGATAATGGTGGTTTAAAACCAAGTCCCAACAAATAGTGACCGGGCACATCTTGGTAACGGTAACTAACCTCACACATAGTTTTACTCAAGCTTTAACAAAAAAAAATATTATTTCAGAGATTTGGATGTAAAAGTTTGTTCATTGCAAATGGTTAAAATAGTAAAATAATTAGTAAACACAGGCCTCTTAGCTGCAGATAATATCAAACTCATCTAGTCAACGACTCAATGGAGCCGGACAGCGTTCCACCACCCATTAATATCAACCTGGTAAACAGTCTAATTCAACATATTACCACTCATTAATATCAACCTGGTAAACAGTCTAATTCAACATATTACCACTCATTAATATCAACCTGGTAAACAGTCTAATTCAACATATTACCACTCATTAATATCAACCTGGTAAACAGTCTAATTCAACATATTACCACTTAATATCAACCTGGTAAACAGTCTAATTCAACATATTACCACTCAACTTGTTTAACATATTACCAGTTAATATCAACCTGGTAAACAGTCTAATTCAACATATTACCACTCTTTAATATCAACCTGGTAAACAGTCTAATTCAACATATTACCACCCATTAATATCAACCTTAAACAGCCAACATATTACCACTCATTAATATCAACCTGGTAAACAGTCTAATTCAACATATTACCACTCATTAATATCAACCTGGTAAACAGTCTAATTCAACATATTACCACTCATTAATATCAACCTGGTAAACAGTCTAATTCAACATAACCACTCATTAACTCAACCTGGTAAACAACTCAACATAACACTCATTAATATCAACCTGGTAAACAGTCTAATTCAACATATTACCACCATTAATATCAACCTGGTAAACAGTCTAATTCAACATATTACCACTCAAACAGTCTAATTCAACATATTACCACCCATTAATATCAACCTGGTAAACAGTCTAATTCAACATATTACCACTCAGAGCGGAATCAATTTGAACTTGTTTAAAATCCAGTTTCAACCAGTCAGTAGTGACGCCTCTTGCATTAGAGATGCAGTGCCTTTCGACCGTTGCGCCACTCGGGGGCCCAGAGAGGAAGTTGGCCAAAAACTCTGCCATGCTAACTCCTAACTCCTAACACCAAACTCCTAACTCCTAACTCCTAACTCCTAACACCTAACTCCTAACACCTAAACTCCTAACACCTAACACCTAACTCCTAACACCTAACTCCTAACTCCTAACACCTAACTCCTAACTACTAACTCTTAACACTTAACTCCTAACTCCTAACTCCTAACACCAAACTCCTAACTCCTAACTCCTAATTCCTAACTCCTAACACCTAACTCCTAACTCCTAACACCCTACACACTTTAGAGTACACTACAAATGACTTAGATTGACCACAGATTGACTAAAATTTTAGATTGACCAAAGTTTTGAAACTAATTTACTTTTATAACAATTCAATTATGAACTTTTAAAATCAGGGTGCTTCCGAAATAAGCATTTTGTTCAGAGATCTATTCCTCGTGTGGAGTTGTTTTGGCGACGACGTAACATAAAGAGGTTTTATGGTATTTAACCTTTCTTTAACGAGGCCAGTCAGTTCGGAAGAAATTCTTATTGACAATGACGGTCTAGGAACAGCGGGTTAACTGGTCTAGGAACAGTGGGTTAACTGGTCTAGGAACAGCGGGTTAACTGGTCTAGGAACAGTGGGTTAACTGGTCTAGAAACAGTGGGTTAACTGGTCTAGGAACAGTGGGTTAACTGGTCTAGGAACAGTGGGTTAACTGGTCTAGGAACAGTGGGTTAACTGGTCTAGGAACAGTGGGTTAACTGGTCTAGGAACAGTGGGTTAACTGGTCTAGGAACAGTGGGTTAACTGGTCTAGGAACAGTGGGTTAACTGGTCTAGGAACAGTGGGTTAACTGGTCTAGGAACAGTGGGGTTAACTGGTCTAGGAACAGTGGATTAACTGGTCTAGGAACAGTGGGTTAACTGGTCTAGGAACAGTGGGTTAACTGGTCTAGGAACAGTGGGTTAACTGCCTGTTCAGGGACAGAACGACAGATTTGTACCTTGTCAGCTCGGGGGTTTGAACTTGCAACCTTCTGGTCCCTAGTCCAACGCTCTAACCACTAGGCTACCCTGCAATGACAGCCTACCCACTAGGCTACCCTGCAATGACAGCCGAATGGGGAACCTGTGGTTATAGAGGTTAACATAGAGGTTATTTATCCACTAGTCTACCCTGCAATGACAGCCTACCGGGGAACCTGTGGTTATACAGATTAACATAGAGGTTATTTGTTCGTCGATGGAACTGTCTCTAAATTGCTATTTTAAATGTTTTTTTTAATAATAATTTCCTCAGATTTCTATTCCATTTTCCTCTATATGTTGTCTCCCAACCTAAGTTGGTGGAACATAACTCAACTCCTCTCTATTGCACCTCAAATGAATCCCCTGCCTATAAGAAATGAACAAGTTGACCATAACAAGTTTCTACACCAAAGAAGATAGAGTTTCCTCGATACATCAGAAAAAATGAAGAACCACTTACCCTGAGTTGAAGAGCAACCAGTCGAAAACTTCAAGAGGAGCACAAGAGTAACCCAACACCCAACTACTAGTAAAGAAGAACTCAAGAACTCAAGAACTCTCTAAGAACTCAAGAACTCTTAGAACTCAAGAACTCTCTTAGAACTCAAGAACTCTCTAAGAACTCAAGAACTCTCTAAGAACTCAAGAACTCTCTAAGAACTCAAGAACTCTCTTAGAACTCAAGAACTCTCTAAGAACTCAAGAACTCTAAGAACTCAAGAACTCTCTAAGAACTCAAGAACTCTCTTAGAACTCAAGAACTCTCTAAGAACTCAAGAACTCTCTTAGAACTCAATAACTCCCAATAACTCTAAGAACTCTCAATAACTCTAAGAACTCTCTTTAACTCTAAGAACTCCGAAGAAACTTCACACCAGCCCTGCCCAGCCCTAGCTCCAGCTCTCTAGCTGCTCTCACCCGGGTCCTCCTAACCCACTGAAGCCCAGCAGATATGAAACGACATGACTTTATGAAGCGGGGCTCATATGATGAGCATGTGAGCCGACTCTTTGTTCAAGCCTTGGTCTCATGACTTCAGTTCAAGGTAATCCTTTAGAGAGTCTCATGACCCATATCAGTCCCTGCTCCCCTCCATGCACACAGGGCATGTTCATCCTGGGCTGGAACGAGAACCAGAAAGAACCAACCCCCCCCCACCCACCCCCCCTCTCCTCACTATTCTCTCTAACTCAAACTCTGCTAGAGAACGTTCTTCTCTCTAACTATCTCTCCTCACTATTCTCTCTAACTCAAACTCTGCTATAGAACGTTCTTCTCTCTAACTATCTCTCCTGGTTGTTGAAGAAGAAAGAGGAAGAAAGAAAGAGGAAGTTATAATAATCAGAAGAAGAAAAAAAACATATTTTTTAAAAAAGTAGTGGAACAAAAGTAATGTTTTATCGTGTGTCAACCCCCTGCTGCTCTGATTGAACTCCATTTGCATAATTGAGAGAATTGGGCACAGGATGGATGTTGTTGTTGAAAGGGGTTTTGTTGAAGAATGACAGAGCACTATTTGCCCATATTGATGATTGTAACATTGTAATGAAACGTATGTTTTCCTCTTAGCAGCTTCGTTACAGTTGAACTTTCGAAGGACCTTCTTTGATATGGTCCAACCAGAGGATGTCTGGATGAGACTGTTGTCATGGTGAAACAGAGAGACAAACCAATCAGACAGGAAACCAATTTCGTTCAGAGGACATTCATTTTTACTCTGGCTTGTCTTTCCCAATTATTAAAAAAAATCAAGAGGACATGGACTTCAACTGAAGAGAAAATGTTGCTTCTAACTCACTTAAACTTTTGGTTACCAAACAATGAATTTAACAAGGAACGGTGTGCATGTTTTGAGTTTGTGACAGAAACAAGGTTGAAAATATCTTGTTTAAAAAAAAGACTGATCAAACGTGATAAATAAAACCAGTGTCTTTCATACCAGCCGGTGCACCCAGGGTAAACTGACGAGGGTTGTGCTTTGAAAACACGTGCAACTCGCCCTGCTGCACGGACCCCTGGGTAAAATTATCCCACACTTGTTGAAAAAAAAGTGCTATCTAAAACCTAGAAGTTTCTTCGGCTGTCTCCATTGGAGAACCCTTTGAAGAACCCTTATGGGCTCCAGGTAGAACCCCTTTTTGGTTCCAGGTAGAACCCCTTTTGGTTCCAGGTAGAACCCTTTGAAGAACCATTTTGGGTTCCAGGTAGAACCCTTTGAAGAACCCTTTTGGGTTCCAGGTAGAACCCTTTTGGTTCCAGGTAGAACCCTTTGAAGAACCATTTTGGGTTCCAGGTAGAACCCTTTGAAGAACCCTTTTGGGTTCCAGGTAGAACCCTTTGAAGAACCCTTTTGGGTTCCAGGTAGAACCCTTTTGGTTCCAGGTAGAACCCCTTTTGGTTCCATGTAGAACCCTTTGAAGAACCCTTAAGAAACCCCTTACGCAACCCCCCCCCCGCTAAACCCTTCATCCACACCATTTAGTATGGAAATCCTGTGTGAACTGTAGAACTGTGTTGACTAGGAACCTCTGTGAGCACAGTGAACAACAAGCCCTTGGAAGAATAAGGCTGTAGGGCGCCACATGAGGAATAGGGAGTTATTTGGGCTGCGTCCCGGGATACTTTAGAATCAGATTAGGATATAAGTACATGAACATGACTATTGTCTAGAGCCCCACAGGACAATAAACCCCATGTGTTTCGGTGAGACAAACAGATATTGTATTAGGTATTATAGTGGCATGACTATTGGAAAACAAAAAGACAATTGTTACAGTTTGTGTTTAGACTTAAAACATATGCTTAGAGATCACGTTATTAAGAGCTTTGGTTAATACTGCTGGTTTCCTCTTAATAATGATGTGAACAGTTTTATTCAATTTGTAAATCACATTACGTTCTCAAAGCATGGCATTGTGAAGTGATGATGACATGTGAGTGACCAGACACCAGGCGCGCTCGCACACACACACACACACACACATGCACACACACACAGATACACGCACATACACACGCACACACACACACACACTCTCACACACACACACACACACAGATCACGAGACACACACACACACACACACACACACACACACACACACACACACACACACACACACACACACACACACACACACACACATACACACACACACACACACACACACACACACACACACACACACACACACACACATTGAGGCACACATAGAGACACACACACACACACACACACACACACACACACACACACACACACACACACACACACACACACACACACACACACACACACACACACACACACACACACACACACACACACACACACACACACACACACACACACACACACACACACACACACACACACACACACACACACGGCAGTCTGAACGTCACCATACATTAGTGGTAATGAGGATCAGATCAAAGAGCAGTTAAAGCTGGTGATGAAAATAACAAACGGCATGGTGAGCTGAGGTCCAAGGGGACCCCAAACCCTCTTCCCTTTCTGGGGAACTGATCTGGACCCTTTGGGAATTCAGGGTTTACTTGTTTGGTTTAAGTGGAACGCACAACATCAACCAATGACAGCCATCTATCTATAGATCCTTAAATATTGTCATTTAGCAGACGCTCTTATCCAGAGAGACATACAGGAGAAATTAGGGTTAAGTGCCTTGCTCAAGGACACGTGGTTCTAGTCAGCTCCGGGATTTAAACCAGCCGACCTTTCGGTTACTGGGCCCCAACGCTCTTAATCGCTAGGCAACCTGTTGCCCCAACTGGATCATGTTGGAAATTCATTCATTGTATTATAACTGGAGCCTCAAACACATGTACCATGAAACATTGGCAACAAAGGGTATATAACAAAGTATTGAGATAAACTTTTGTTATTGACCAAATACTTATTTTCCACCATAATTTGCAAATAAATTCATAAAAAATCCTACAATGTGATTTTCTGGATTTTTTTCCCCTCATTTTGTCTGTCATAGTTGAAGTGTACCTATGATGAAAATTACAGGCCTCTCTCATCTTTTTAAGTGGGAGAACTTGCACAAATTGGTGGCTGACTAAATACTTTTTTGCCCCACTGTATCTGGAGCCTCAACATTTACCATGAAACTAGCTGATAGTATCTGCACACATTGTCCACAGTCAGTGGATGCTTCCCAATTCAATTCATTTATATATTTATTTATTATTATTATGGTTTATAGTAGTGTACTATATAGGGAATAGGGCTCTGGTCTATAGTAGTACCACTAAAGCCATGCTTCCCACCTGGCTACTCCTACCCCGGTCAACAGCACTGCACCCCCAACATCAACTCGCCCAAGCCCTCCCCATTTCTCCTTCTCCCAAATCCATTCAGCTGATGTTCTGAAAGAGCTGAAAAATCTGGACCCCTACAAATCAGCCGGGCTAGACAATCTGGACCCTTTCTTTCTAAAATTATCTGCCAAAATTGTTGCCACCCCTATTACTAGCCTGTTCAACCTCTCTTTCGTGTCGTCTGAGATTCCCAAAGATTGGAAAGCAGCTGCGGTCATCCCCCTCTTCAAAGGGGGGGACACTCTTGACCCAAACTGCTACAGACCTATATCTATCCTACCATGCCTTTCTAAGGTCTATTCGAAAGCCAAGTCAACAAACAGATTACCGACAATTTAGAATCTCACCATACCTTCTCTGCTATGCAATCTGGTTTCAGAGCTGGTCATGGGTGCACCTCAGCCACGCTCAAGGTCCTAAACGATATCTTAACCGCCATCGATAAGAAACATTACTGTGCAGCCGTATCCATTGATCTGGCCAAGGATTTCGACTCTGTCAATCACCACATCCTCATCGGCAGACTCGACAGCCTTGGTTTCTCAAATGATTGCCTCGCCTGGTTCACCAACTACTTCTCTGATAGAGTTCAGTGTGTCAAATCGGAGGGTCTGCTGTCCGGACCTCTGGCAGTCTCTATGGGGGTGCCACAGGGTTCAATTCTTGGACCGACTCTCTTCTCTGTATACATCAATGAGGTCGCTCTTGCTGCTGGTGAGTCTCTGATCCACCTCTACGCAGACGACACCATTCTGTATACTTCTGGCCCTTCTTTGGACACTGTGTTAACAACCCTCCAGGCAAGCTTCAATGCCATACAACTCTCCTTCCGTGGCCTCCAATTGCTCTTAAATACAAGTAAAACTAAATGCATGCTCTTCAACCGATCGCTACCTGCACCTACCTGCACCTACCCGCCTGTCCAACATCACTACTCTGGACGGTTCTGACTTAGAATACGTGGACAACTACAAATACTTAGGTGTCTGGTTAGACTGTAAACTCTCCTTCCAGACCCATATCAAACATCTCCAATCCAAAGTTAAATCTAGAATTGGCTTCCTATTTCGCAACAAAGCATCCTTCACTCATGCTGCCAAACATACCCATCGTAAAACTGACCATCCTACCAATCCTCAACTTTGGCGATGTCATTTACAAAATAGCCTCCAATACCCTACTCAACAAATTGGATGCAGTCTATCACAGTGCAATCCGTTTTGTCACCAAAGCCCCATATACTACCCACCATTGCGACCTGTACGCTCTCGGTGGCTGGCCCTCGCTTCATACTCGTCGCCAAACCCACTGGCTCCATGTCATCTACTAGACCCTGCTAGGTAAAGTCCCCCCTTATCTCAGCTCGCTGGTCACCATAGCATCTCCCACCTGTAGCACACGCTCCAGCAGGTATATCTCTCTAGTCACCCCCAAAACCAATTCTTTCTTTGGCCGCCTCTCCTTCCAGTTCTCTGCTGCCAATGACTGGAACGAACTACAAAAATCTCTGAAACTGGAAACACTTATCTCCCTCACTAGCTTTAAGCACCAACTGTCAGAGCAGCTCACAGTTTACTGCACCTGTACATAGCCCACCTATAATTAATCTTCTCCTTTCCCCCTTCTGATGACCAGGTGGCGAATCGCATCTCTGCATGTCTGGCAGACATATCAGTGTGGATGACGGATCACCACCTCAAGCTGAACCTCGGCAAGACGGAGCTGCTTTTCCTCCCGGGGAAGGACTGCCCGTTCCATGATCTCGCCATCACGGTTGACAACTCCATTGTGTCCTCCTCCCAGGGCGCTAAGAACCTTGGCGTGATCCTGGACAACACCCTGTCGTTCTCAACTAACATCAAGGCGGTGGCCCGTTCCTGTAGGTTCATGCTCTACAACATCCGCAGAGTACGACACTGCCTCACACAGGAAGTGGCGCAGGTCCTAATCCAGGCACTTGTCATCTCCCGTCTGGATTACTGCAACTCGCTGTTGGCTGGGCTCCCTGCCTGTGCCATTAAACCCCTACAACTCATCCAGAACGCCGCAGCCCGTCTGGTGTTCAACCTTCCCAAGTTCTCTCACGTCACCCCGCTCCTCCGCTCTCTCCACTGGCTTCCAGTTGAAGCTCGCATCCGCTACAAGACCATGGTGCTTGCCTACGGAGCTGTGAGGGGAACGGCACCTCAGTACCTCCAGGCTCTGATCAGGCCCTACACCCAAACAAGGGCACTGCGTTCATCCACCTCTGGCCTGCTCGCCTCCCTACCACTGAGGAAGTACAGTTCCCGCTCAGCCCAGTCAAAACTGTTCGCTGCTCTGGCCCCCCAATGGTGGAACAAACTCCCTCACGACGCCAGGACAGCGGAGTCAATCACCACCTTCCGGAGACACCTGAAACCCCACCTCTTCAAGGAATACCTAGGATAGGATAAGTAATCCTTCTCACCCCCCCCCCTTTAAGATTTAGATGCACTATTGTAAAGTGACTGTTCCACTGGATGTCATAAGGTGAATGCACCAATTTGTAAGTCGCTCTGGATAAGAGCGTCTGCTAAATGACTTAAATGTAAATGTAAATGTAATTTAGCCCAATCAACTACCTCTTTCCCAACTGTATTTAATTTATTTATTTATTTTGCTCCCCATTATTTTTATTTCTACTTTGCACATTCTTCCATTGCAAAACTACCATTCCAGTGTTTTACTTGCTATATTATATTTACTTTGCCACCATGGCCAATTTAGCCTTTACCTCCCTTCTCACCTCATTTGCTCACATTGTATATAGACTTGTTTATACTGTATTATTGACTGTATGTTTGTTTTACTCCATGTGTAACTCTGTGTCGTTGTATCTGTCGAACTGCTTTGCTTTATCTTGGCCAGGTCGCAATTGTAAATGAGAACTTGTTCTCAACTTGACTACCTGGTTAAATAAAGGTGAAAAAAAAATAATAAAAAAATATAGGGCTCTGGTCTATAGTAGTACCACTATATAGGGAATAGGTCTCTGATCTATAGTAGTACCACTATATAGGGAATAGGGCTCTGATCTATAGTAGTACCACTATATAGGGAATAGGGCTCTGATCTATAATAGTATCACTATATAGGGAATAGGGCTCTGGTCTATAGTAGTACCACTATATAGGGAATAGGGCTCTGGTCTATAGTAGTACCACTATATAGGGAATAGGGCTCTGGTCTATAGTGCACTATATAGGGAATAGGGCTCTGGTCTATAGTGCACTATATAGGGAATAGGGCTCTGGTCTATAGTGCACTAAATAGGGAATAGGGCTCTGGTCTATAGTGCACTATATAGGGAATAGTGTGCCATTAAGGAAGCAGACAGGGATTTCACAGCTGTGTCTTTGGGTGCTATTAGCAGGGCCAGATGAAACGACTGATTGTGCTCTACTGGTCTCCGGGTAAAGCAGCGAGGCATCACATGAGGCCGACATGCTGTTGATTAGCCCTAAAGCATGTCAGGTGGTCTCAGCGGCTGAGAGAGGAAGGAATGCCGTGGTGGCTGATGGGATATTTTAGAGAAGTCTTTAGAGAACATTACGTTTTTGTGTGTTTTTAAAATTGATAAACGTAGAAGACTTATTTTATTATATTTTATACCCATAAAGATAAAATCTAAAATGTTTAACTTTAACTTAAATCTGGATATTCCTCATTTAATATTAAGACTATACAGAGAGAGAGAGAGAGAGAGAGAGAGAGAGAGAGAGAGAGAGAGAGAGAGAGAGAGAGAGAGAGAGAGAGAGAGAGAGAGAGAGAGACAGAGAGAGAGAGAGAGAGAGAGAGAGAGAGAGAGAGAGAGAGAGAGAGAGAGAGAGAGAGAGAGAGAAAAAGAGAGAGAGAGGGAGGGTGAGAGAGAGAAAGAGAGAGCGAGAGAGAGGGTGAGAGAGAGAGAGAAAGAGAGAGAGAGGAGAGAGAGAGAGAGAGAGAGAGAGAGAGAGAGAGAGAGCGAGAGAGAGAGAGAGAGAGAGAGAGAGAGAGAGAGAGAGAGAGAGAGAGAGAGAGAGAGAGAGAGAGAGAGAGAGAGGGTGAGAGAGAGAGAGAGAGAGAGAGGGAAATGCTATTTTACAGTCTTGTGCTAAAAAGTCACATGATAACAAGTGATACCTATTACAACTAACTCAACACTATACTGAAAGGCTCATTCCTGGACCGTTAGGGCCCTCTGACTACACAGGCCATTATGTGATTGTGCTGTATGTGAGTACGGTCAAACAGTGGTCGTTTGCCATTAGAAACAGTGGTGATCCCCCCCCCCCCCCCCCCCCAACGTGTGTAATTAAGTTTCATGGGCTTTGCCAGGGCTCAAGGGGCCAGCAGGCAGAGCGTAACGGGCCGAGAGCCCGAAACAGAGACAGATATAGACAGTCAGGCTCTCACTTAATCACTTCATATGATTCATATGATTCCCTGCCTTTGCTTATCACCCAAAAGTGTATGAATTGAATTACCGGATTGGGAACCGTATTTAGGTAGCCTGAGTTTCACTGTGTATTTCGTGGGTGATTGTTCCTGTCTCTGTGTAGTGTTCACCAGATAGGCTGTAATAGGTTTCACGTTCCGTTTGTTGGTTTTTGTATTGTATAGTTATTTCATGTATCGTTCCGTTTTCATTCATTAAAGATCATGAGTAAACAAACACGCTGCATTTCGGTCCTACTCTCTTCCTTCAACAGACGAACGCCGTTACAAACAGTGACTGAAACTAATGCTTCCTTCAACATAATATAGAGTTATAATACTGTCTATAGACAGGCTACAGTTACAAACAGTGACTGAAACTAATGCTAAACGTCCGGCATTAAAGAATAAAATAGCTTTTGATCTTGGTACAATACAGTCTGTTGATAATATTGAGTGTTATAATACAGTCGATAGACAGGCTACAGGCCCTTGAACTTGTTTCTCCTTTTGTTGTCTTTGAAATACAATCTAAAAAGGGATTAAATTAGATCGTTTTCATACACATCCTATTCCACATTTTCAAAATGAAAGAAAGTTGTAGAAAATTAATTAATTAAGAAAAATGTATAAATGGAAATAAAATAATTAGAAATAAAATAATTGGATAAATCACTAAACTCTGAGGTAAAAACTTGGATGGAAGCATCCATTACAGTTGTAAATCATTTTAATTGAGATTCTTCCAACTTTGGTAGATTCATCAGAAGGGCCTGGGGAGTTTGTCAGGCTCAAACGAAATATGAAAGGAGCAAAGCTCAGGTTAAAAGGTTTGAGGAATCCTCACCTCAGTCCTCTGAAAACCCAACACTACAAAATCTCTGTATTTTTCAGTGAGACGGGAACACAAATGTTAATGCCAAAGACAAACCAGAATGGTTTTCCAAGAGGTGTTGAGTGTCCCTGAATGATCACGTCTCAGTACTTTTGTACATTTATTTATTTACATTTGAGTTATTTGTGACATGTAACATTTAGCAGTAGTACTTATTTCTCTGAGAGTGAGGATGAAATATTGTATTTAGCTAAAAAACATTTGATTTGTCTCTCTGAAATGAAATCATGAAGTCATAGATTTCAAATAAATACGTCTGTCATTGATCAACCGCCATGATTAAATAGTGAAAAAACACATCAATCTCTTTTAGGATTTCTATAAATAATCAAATCTAATTTCTGGATATGCATAAACTCAGCAAAAAATAAATGTCCTCTCACTGTTAACTGCGTTTATTTTCAGCAAACTTAACATGTGTAAATACACTGCTCAAAAAAATTAAGGGAACACTAAAATAACACATCCTAGATCTGATTTCTTTACATAGTTGAATGTGCTGACAACAAAATCACACAAAAATTATCAATGGAAATCAAATTTATCAACCCATGGAGGTCTGGATTTTGAGTCACACTCAAAATTAAAGTGGAAAACCACACTGCAGGCCGATCCAACTTTGATGTAATGTCCTTAAAACAAGTCAAAAGTGAGGCTCAGTAGTGTGTGTGGCCTCCACGTGCCTGTATGACCTCCCTACAACGCCTGGGCATGCTCCTGATGAGGTGGCGGATGGTCTCCTGAGGGATCTCCTCCCAGACCTGGACTAAAGCATCCGCCAACTCCTGGACAGTCTGTGGTGCAACGTGGCGTTGGTGGATGGAGCGAGACATGATGTCCCAGATGTGCTCAATTGGATTCAGGTCTGGGGAATGGGCGGGCCAATCCATAGCATCAATGCCTTCCTCTTGCAGGAACTGTTGACACACTCCAGCCACATGAGGTCTAGCACTGTCTTGCATTAGGAGGAACCCAGGGCCAACCGCACCAGCATATGGTCTCACAAGGGGTCTGAAGATCTCATCTCGGTACCTAATGGCAGTCAGGCTACCTCTGTCGAGCACATGGAGGGCTGTGCGGCCCCCCAAAGAAATGCCACCCCACACCATGACTGACCCACCGCCAAACTCGTCATGCTGGAGGTCATTTTGCAGGGCTCTGGCAGTGCTCCTCCTGCTCCTCCTTGCACAAAGGTGGAGGTAGCGGTCCTCCTGCTGGGTTGTTGCCCTCCTACGGCCTCCTCCACGTCTCCTGATGTACTGGCCTGCCTTCTGGTAGCGCCTCCATGCTCTGGAAACTACGCTGACAGACACAGCAAACCTTGCCACAGATGTGCCATCCTGGATGAGCTGCACTACCTGAGCCACTTGTGTGGGTTGTAGACTCATGCTACCACTAGAGTGAAAGCACCGCCAGCATTCAAAAGTGACCAAAACATCAGCCAGGAAGCATAGGAACTGAGAAGTGGTCTGTGGTCCCCACCTGCAGAGCCACTCCTTTATTGGGGGTGTCTTGCTAATTGCCTATAATTTCCACCTGTTGTCTATTCCATTTGCACAACAGCATGTGACATTTATTGTCAATCAGTGTTGTTTCCTAAGTGGACAGGTTGATTTCACAGAAGTGTGATTGACTTGGAGTTACATTGTGTTGTTTAAGTGTTCCCTTTATTTTTTTGAGCATTGTAACATAACAAGATTCAACAACTGAGACATAAACTGAACAAGTTCCACAGACATGTGACTAACAGAAATGGAACATTGTGTCCCTGAACAAAGAGGGGGCCAAAATCAAAAGTAAGTATCTGGTGTGGCCACCAGCTGCATTAAGTACTGCGGTGCATCTCCTCCTCATGGACTGCACCAGATTTGCCAGTTCTTACTGTGAGATGTTACCCCACTCTTCCACCAAGGCACCTGCAAGTTCCCGGACATTTCTGGTGGGAATGACCTTAGCCCTCACCCTCCGATCCAACAGGTCCCAGACGTGCACAATGGGATTGAGATCCGGGCTCTTCGCTGGCCATGGCAGAACACTGACATTCCTGTCATTCCTGTCTTGCAGGAAATCATACACCGAATGAGAGGTATAGCTGGTGGCATTGTCATGCTGGAGGGTCATGTCAGGATGAGCCTGCAGGAAGGGTACCACGTGAGGGAGGAGGATGTCTTCCCTGTAACACACAGGGAAGACAGCGTTGAGATTGTCTGCAATGACAACAAGCTCAGTCCGATGATGCTGTGACCCACCGCCCCAGACCATGACGGACCCTCCACCTCCAAATCGATCGATAGGCGTCTCACTTTAAGGACATTGCAATTTATTGCCCTGGCCACATGTGCAGTCCTCATGCCTCCTTGCAGCATGCCTAAGGCACGTTCAGGCAGATGAGCAGGGACCCTGGGCATCTCTCTTTTAGAGTTTTTCACAGTCAGTAGAAAGGCCTCTTTAGTGTCCTAAGTTTTCATAACTGTGACCTTAATTGCCTACCGTCGATAAACTGTTTGTGTCTTAACGACCGTTCCACAGGTGCATGTTCATTAATTATTTATGGTTCATTGAACAAGCAATGGGAAACAGTGTTTAAACCCTTTACAATGAAGATCTGTGAAGGTATTTGGATTTTTACGAATTATCTTTGAAAGACAGGGTCCTGAACAATGGGCCTTTCTTTTGTATTTGACTGATTTTACAAAGCATTTTGGAAGTAAACTCTTCATATGTATGTGTATATACAGTACCAGTCAAACGTTTGGACACACCAACTCATTCCACGGCTTTCCTTTAGTTTTACTATTCTCAACATTGTATTGTGTTTATGGTCCTGTCCTGAAGTATACAGTGTATTGTGTTTAATAGACCTGAAGTGTACAGTGTATTGTGTTTATAGACCTGTCCTGAAGTGTACAGTGTATTGTGTTTATAATCACATCAGAGGAGAATGACATAAGAAAGAATAAAAGCCCTGGGGATTAGAGCTCGTTGCTGCCTGCCGGTGGCTTCACAGAGCCCTTCTCACAGATTAAACGCTCAAATCACATCCTTATGGTCCAGTGACTCCGTATCACTGAGAGTACTGCTATAGTCAGTTATCTACAGAATAGATGGTTCGGTGACTCCGTATAGTCAGTTATCTACAGAATAGATGGCTCGGTGACTCCGTATCACTGAGAGTACTGCTATAGTCAGTTATCTGCAGAATAGATGGCTCGGTGACTCCGTATCACTGAGAGTACTGCTATAGTCAGTTATCTGCAGAATAGATGGCTCGGTGACTCCGTATAGTCAGTTATCTGCAGAATAGATGGCTCGGTGACTCCGTATAGTCAGTTATCTGCAGAATAGATGGCTCGGTGACTCCGTATCACTGAGAGTACTGCTATAGTCAGTTATCTGCAGAATAGATGGTTCGGTGACTCCGTATAGTCAGTTATCTGCAGAATAGATGGTTCGGTGACTCCGTATCACTGAGAGTACTGCTATAGTCAGTTATCTACAGAATAGATGGCTCGGTGACTCCGTATCACTGAGAGTACTGCTATAGTCAGTTATCTGCAGAATAGATGGTTCGGTGACTCCGTATAGTCAGTTATCTACAGAATAGATGGCTCGGTGACTCCGTATAGTCAGTTATCTGCAGAATAGATGGTTCGGTGACTCCGTATAGTCAGTTATCTGCAGAATAGATGGCTCGGTGACTCCGTATCACTGAGAGTACTGCTATAGTCAGTTATCTGCAGAATAGATGGTTCGGTGACTCCGTATAGTCAGTTATCTGCAGAATAGATGGCTCGGTGACTCCGTATAGTCAGTTATCTGCAGAATAGATGGCTCGGTGACTCCGTATCACTGAGAGTACTGCTATAGTCAGTTATCTGCAGAATAGATGGCACGGTGACTCCGTATAGTCAGTTATCTGCAGAATAGATGGCTCGGTGACTCCGTATCACTGAGAGTACTGCTATAGTCAGTTATCTGCAGAATAGATGGTTCGGTGACTCCGTATAGTCAGTTATCTGCAGAATAGATGGCTCGGTGACTCCGTATCACTGAGAGTACTGCTATTGTCAGTTATCTGCAGAATAGATGGTTCGGTGACTCCGTATAGTCAGTTATCTGCAGAATAGATGGCTCGGTGACTCCGTATCACTGAGAGTACTGCTATAGTCAGTTATCTGCAGAATAGATGGCTCGGTGACTCCGTATAGTCAGTTATCTGCAGAATAGATGGCTCGGTGACTCCGTATCACTGAGAGTACTGCTATAGTCAGTTATCTGCAGAATAGATGGTTCGGTGACTCCGTATAGTCAGTTATCTGCAGAATAGATGGCTCGGTGACTCCGTATTCCTGAGAGTACTGCTATAGTCAGTTATCTGCAGAATAGATGTCGTTTACAGACACCACTGTATATAGACAACAGATGTGTATCTGATAAATGCCTAAGTGTAAAAGTGATCTCTCATGTGCTCTCTATTTAGGGGGGGATCTTTCAGGGGCTCTCTATTTAGGGGGATCTCTCAGGGGCTCTCTATTTAGGGGGATCTCTCAGGGGCTCTCTATTTAGGGGGATCTCTCAGGGGCTCTCTATTTAGGGGGATCTCACAGGGGGCTCTCTATTTAGGGGGATCTCTCAGGGGCTCTCTATTTAGGGGGATCTCTCAGGGGCTCTCTATTTAGGGGGATCTCTCAGGGGATCTCCATTTAGGGGGATCTCTCAGGGGCTCTCTATTTAGGGGATCTCTCAGGGGATCTCCATTTAGGGGATCTCTCAGGGGTTCTCTATTTAGGGGGATCTCTCAGGGGGATCTCCATTTAGGGGGATCTCTCAGGGGCTCTCTATTTAGGGGATCTCTCAGGGGCTCTCCATTTATGGGGATCTCTCAGGGGATCTCCATTTAGGGGATCTCTCAGGGGCTCTCCATTTAGGGGATCTCTCAGGGGCTCTCCATTTAGGGGGATCTCTCAGGGGCTCTCCATTTAGGGGGATCTCTCAGGGGCTCTCCATTTAGGGGGATCTCCCAGGGGCTCTCCATTTAGGGGAATCTCTCAGGGGCTCTCTATTTAGGGGGATCTCTCAGGGGCTCTCCATTTAGGGGATCTCTCAGGGGCTCTCCATTTAGGGGGATCTCTCAGGGGGATCTCCATTTAGGGGGATCTCTCAGGGGCTCTCCATTTAGGGGGATCTCTCAGGGGCTCTCCATTTAGGGGGATCTCTCAGGGGCTCTCAATTTAGGGGGATCACTCAGGGGCTCTCCATTTAGGGGATCTCTCAGGGGCTCTCCATTTAGGGGATCTCCCAGGGGCTCTCCATTTAGGGGGATCTCTCAGGGGATCTCCATTTAGAGGGGGGGATCTCCATTTAGGGGATCTCTCAGGGGCTCTCTCATTTAGAGGGATCTCTCAGGGGCTCTCCATTTAGGGGGATCTCTCAGGGGATCTCCATTTAGGGGATCTCTTAGGGGCTCTCTATTTAGGGGGATCTCACAGGGGGCTCTCCATTTAGGGGGATCTCTCAGGGGCTCTCCATTTAGGGGATCTCTCAGGGGCTCTCTATTTAGGGGGATCTCTCAGGGGCTCTCTATTTAGGGGGATCTCTGAGGGGCTCTCTATTTAGGGGGATCTCACAGGGGGCTCTCTATTTAGGGGGATCTCTCAGGGGCTCTCTATTTAGGGGGATCTCTCAGGGGCTCTCTATTTAGGGGGATCTCTAAGGGGATCTCCATTTAGGGGGATCTCTCAGGGGCTCTCTATTTAGGGGGATCTCTCAGGGGGATCTCCATTTAGGGGGATCTCTCAGGGGCTCTCTATTTAGGGGGATCTCTCAGGGGCTCTCTATTTAGGGGATCTCTCTCAGGGGCTCTCTATTTAGGGGGATCTCTCAGGGGGATCTCCATTTAGGGAGATCTCTCAGGGGCTCTCTATTTAGGGGGATCTCTCAGGGGGATCTCCATTTAGGGGGATCTCTCAGGGGCTCTCTATTTAGGGGGATCTTAGAGGGGGCTCTCCATTTAGGGGGGATCTCTCAGGGGCTCTCTATTTAGGGGGATCTCTCAGGGGGATCTCCATTTAGGGGATCTCTCAGGGGCTCTCTATTTAGGGGGATCTTAGAGGGGGATCTCCATTTAGGGAGATCTCTCAGGGGCTCTCTATTTAGGGGGATCTTAGAGGGGGCTCTCCATTTAGGGGGATCTCTCAGGGGCTCTCTATTTAGGGGGATCTTCAGGGGATCTCCATTTAGGGGGGGGATCTCTCAGGGGCTCTCTATTTAGGGGGATCTTAGAGGGCTCTCCATTTAGGGGGGATCTCTCAGGGGCTCTCTATTTAGGGGGATCTCTCAGGGGGTTCTCCATTTGATCACATTACCAACAATCCTCCCCAAAACATTCTAGTCCTCCACGTTTGTTCAAATACTCCTAAGTTACTGATTGTATCTAATTGGACTGCCTGTTATGACTTTGTCTAAGGTACTGAATGGAAAAAGGCATTTCATGCAATTTTTGTTTTTTTAATGAATCTGTTGCTTGTAATATATTTAATGTTTAAATGTGAAAATATATTGTATTTTTACGACTAACAAACACTTTATAATATAACAAATAGAAAAACATAGCATGAGATACCTTTTTACATATTGTGTAAAAATGTTTTTTTAAAAGCACATTTATTCAATAAATTACAGTACAAAGTGATGCTTGAGAAAAGCCAAATGCTCAGTTGGATCCAAGCTAATCACAGAGTAATGCTTCAGTAACCATGGGAACACAGTAAACACAGCTGTGTGTCACAGAGTAATGCCTCAGTAACCATGGGAACACAGTAAACACAGCTGTGTGTCACAGAGTAATGCCTCAGTAACCATGGGAACACAGTAAACACAGCTGCGTGTCACAGAGTAATGCCTCAGTAACCATGGGAACACAGTAAACGCAGCTGTGTGTCACAGAGTAATGCCTCGGTAACCATGGAAACACAGTAAACGCAGCTGTGTGTCACAGAGTAATGCCTCAGTAACCATGGGAACACAGTAAACACAGCTGTGTGTCACAGAGTAATGCCTCAGTAACCATGGGAACACAGTAAACACAGCTGTGTGTCACAGAGTAATGCCTCAGTAACCATGGGAACACGGTAAACACAGCTGTGTGTCACAGAGTAATGCCTCAATAACCATGGGAACACAGTAAACACAGCTGTGTGTCACAGAGTAATGCCTCAGTAACCATGGGAACACAATAAACACAGCTGTGTGTCACAGAGTAATGCCTCAGTAACCATGGAAACACAGTAAACACCGCTGTGTGTCACAGAGTAATGCCTCAGTAACCATGGGAACACAGTAAACACAGCTGTGTGTCACAGAGTAATGCCTCAGTAACCATGGGAACACAGTAAACACAGCTGTGTGTCACAGAGTAATGCCTCAGTAACCATGGGAACACAGTAAACACAGCTGTGTGTCACAGAGTAATGCCTCAGTAACCATGGGAAAAAAAGTAAACACAGCTGTGTGTCACAGAGTAATGCCTCAGTAACCATGGGAACACAGTAAACACAGCTTTGTGTCACAGAGTAATGCCTCAATGCTCCCACCGGCGGTGTCAATCCATTCTGTTCCAATGACGGAAACTTCTAGAAACATCCCTCTAAAGAGGAGAGAGGAAACACCCCTTCCTTTAACAAACCAAGTCAACACCTTTGACCTGCAGGTTCAGCCCCCCAAAATAACTGACCTGGGTTGTCTCATACAGTAGCAATCACCTGTTGATCACTTCAAATACATGACAGAGCCCACTGAAATGTTTAAAGGACATGTATAGCATTTACATACACATGATACACACCAAAATAATGCCAATATATTGACTTTGTCCATTAGTGCCCCCTTGGGTGCCTCACACCACTGCTACCTGACCACCGCCACGACCACCAACATCCTTACCTTCTGAGACCCAGACGTGGTTCTCTTGATGGAGGCCCTTCTGAAGGATCCAGCACTGCTCCCCCTCTTCTCCATGCTGACTGGTCCTGCTGCCACCTCTCCTACAGAGCTTCCTCAAGACCGTCACCCACTGACAGCCCCATGACTACTACTGTGCTTAACGTCAAGACCAACACACAACTCTGACCTGAGTAGAACTGACGGAATCAACCTCTCAGAGAAACTAAACTTCCAGTTCTGTTCTAGAACTTCCCTGGTCTCCTCCTGTGATCTGTCTCCTCCTGTGATCTGTCTCCTCCTGTGATCTGTATTCTCTGTGATCTGTCTCCTCCTGTGATCTGTCTCCTCCTCTGATCTGTTTTCTCTGTGATCTGTCTCCTCTGTGATCTGTCTCCTCTGTGATCTGTCTTCTCCTCTGATCTGTCTCCTATGTGATCTGTCTCCTCCTGTGATCTGTCTCCTCCTGTGATCTGTCTCCTCCTCTGATCTGTATTCTCTGTGATCTGTCTCCTCTGTGATCTGTCTTCTCCTCTGATCTGTATTCTCTGTGATCTGTCTCCTCTTGTGATCTGTCTCCTATGTGATCTGTCTCCTCCTCTGATCTGTATTCTCTGTGATCTGTCTCCTCTTGTGATCTGTCTCCTATGTGATCTGTCTCCTCTGTGACCTGTCTCCTCTTGTGATCTGTCTCCTCCTGTGATCTGTCTCCTCCTCTGATCTGTCTTCTCTGTGATCTGTCTCCTCCTCTGATCTGTCTCCTCTGTGATCTGTCTTCTCTGTGATCTGTCTCCTCTATGATCTGTCTCCTCTGTGATCTGTCTTCTCTGTGATCTGTCTCCTATGTGATCTATCTCCTATGTGATCTGTCTCCTCCTCTGATCTGTCTCCTATGTGATCTGTCTCCTCTGTGATCTGTCTCCTATGTGATCTGTCTTCTCCTCTGATCTGTCTTCTCTGTGATCTGTCTTCTCCTCTGATCAGTCTCCTCTGTGATCTCTCTCCTATGTGATCTGTCTTCTCCTGTGATCTGTCTTCTCCTCTGATCTGTCTTCTCTGTGATCTGTCTTCTCTGTGATCTTTCTCCTCTGTCTCCTCTGTGATCTGTTTCCTTTTGTGGTCTGTCTTCTCCTCTGATCAGACTCCTCTGTGATCTGTATCCTCTGTGATCTGTCTACTCTATGATCTGTCTTCTCTGTGATCTGTCTCCTCTGTGATCTGTCTTCTCCTGTGATCTGTCTCCTCCTGTGATCTGTCTCCTCCTGTGATCTGTCTCCTCTGTGATCTGTTTCCTTTTGTGATCTGTCTTCTCCTCTGATCTGTCTCCTCTGTGATCTGTTTCCTTTTGTGATCTGTCTTCTCTGATCTGTCTCCTCTGTGATTGGTCTTCTCTGTGATCTGTCTTCTCTGTGATCTGTCTCCTCTGTCTCCTCTGTGATCTGTTTCCTTTTGTGATCTTCCTTCTCTGATCTGTCTCCTCTGTGATTGGTCTACTCTCTGATCTGTATTCTCTGTGATCTGTCTTCTCTTGTGATCTGTCTTCTCTGTGATCTGTCTTCTCTGTGATCTGTCTCGTATGTGATTGGTGTCCCCTATGATCTGTCTTCTCCTGTGATCTGTCTCCTCTGTGATCTGTCTCCTCCTCTGTCTCCTCCTCTGATCTGTCTTCTCTGTGATCTGTCTCCTCCTGTGATCTGTCTTCTCCTGTGATCTGTCTTCTCCTGTGATCTGTCTTCTCCTGTGATCTGTCTCCTCTGTGATCTGTCTCCTCTGTCTCCTCTGTGATCTGTCTCCTCTGTGACCTGTATCCTCCTGTGATCTGTCTCCTCCTCTGATCTGTCTTCTCTGTGATCTGTCTCCTCTGTCTCCTCTGTGATCTGTTTCCTTTTGTGATCTGTCTCCTCCTGTGATCTGTCTCCTCCTCTGATCTGTCTTCTCTGTGATCTGTCTTCTCCTGTGATCTGTCTCCTCTGTGATCTGTCTTCTCTGTGATCTGTCTTCTCTGTGATCTGTCTCCTCTGTGATCTGTCTCCTCTGTGATCAGACTCCTCTATGATTTCTCTTCTCTGTGCTGTTGTACAGAAAGGAGGGATCTACTGAAGTAGAGATGACAGCTTAACTACACTACCACACTACGTTGACACATAGACCCCCCCTTCCTCTCCTCTCCCTCTCTCTCTTCCTCTCTATAATCAGGCTTAATGGACCGGGGCAGAGCAGAACAGACCGTCCAATGCAGCATCTCTTTAATGGATAGATATTTAATAAATGGCCATTTTGAACGTAAAAATCTACTTTAGGACAACTACTCAGAAATCCCCCCCCAAAGGCTTTAGTTTAAATCATGCTGCTGAATGAGTACATATAGAGAAAGAGGACAGGAGAGGAATGGTTTTGAGGGGAAGTATTATGATAAAAAGCTATGCAGATGTTTTAAGACGATTTAGTGTTGGATGTTTTAAGGTGAATTAAAAAATAAAACCTGTTTTAAAGGACTGACATAGAAGGATATAGAAGACTGGCAGACAGGCACATGTCCGATTACTGAACAGGATTGATTCAACTCTTTCAAAGCTACACAGTAAAACTTTCCCCCTGTAAATTTACAGCCTTATACATATCCGGCATCAGAGTTTCCAGGTTAATACTGTATTCTTGATTTACAGCAGGGTTGCTGTATTTTTTTATTTATTTTTACAGTAAGATAAAACAGTGCTGTATTATATAATTACCGTAATTTGCTGCCAGTAGAATGCTGGACATTGACAGTACAGCATGTTACCGTCATCAGTTTTACAGTATCACTAGTCTTACTGTAATATTTTTTACAATAATTGTAAAGAATTAACGAATGAATGGATTAATGGATGTATTAAATTCACTGAGGGGAGGGGTGGTTGTATTTTACACTATTTTACTTATTACAGTTTCCCTTTAAAGAAAGTAGGGGTGTGGATCAGAAAACCAGTCAGTATCTGGTGTGGATCAGAACACCAGTCAGTATCTGGTTTGACCTCCATTTGCCTCATGTAGCGAGACACATCTCCTTCACATAGAGTTGATCAGGCTGTTGATTGCGGCCGGTTAAATGTTGTCCCACTCCTCTTCAGCGGCTGAGTGAAGTTGCTGGATATTGGCGGGAACTGAAACACTCTGTCGTACACGTCGATCCAGAGCATCCCAAACATGCTCAGTGGGTGACATGTCTGGTGAGTATGCAGGCCATGGAAGAATTGGGATATTTTCAGCTTCCAGGAATTGTGTACAGATCCTTGTGACATGGGGCCGTGCATTATCATTTTGAAACATGAGGTGATGGTGGTGGGTGAATGGCACGACAACGGGCCTCAGGATCTCATCATACTGCAACATGAGGTGATGGTGGTGGATGAATGGCACGACAACGGGCCTCAGGATCTCGCCACGGTGTCTCTGTGCATTCAAATTACAATCGATAAAATACAATTGTGTTTGTGGTCCGTAGCTTATTCCTGCCCCAAACCATAACCCCCCCACTGCCACCATGGGGCTCTCTGTTCACACCGGTGACATCCTCCCCGCCCAGATGACGTGATACACGCTGTCTGCCATCTGCCCGGTACAGTTCAAACCGGGATTCATCCGTGAAGAGCACAAGTCTCCAGCGCGCCATTGGCCTGTCGAAGGTGAACATTTCCCCACTGAGGTCAATTACCACGCCGGACTGCAGTCTTATCAGGACTCTGGTGAGGACTACGAGGTGAGCTTTCCTGAGAACGTTTCTGACAGTTTGAGCAGAAATTCACTGGTTGTTTCTCTCAGCTGTCCGGGTGGCTGGTCTCAGACGATCCCACGGGTGAAGAAGCCAGACGTGGAGGTCCTGGGTTGGCGTGGTTACACGTGGTCTGTGGTTGTGAGGCCGGTTGGGCGTACTGCCAAATTCTCGAAAACAACAATGGAGGCGGTTTATAGTGGAGAAATAAACATTCAAAACTCCCTGGCAACAGCTCTGGTGGACATTCCTGCAGTCTGCATGCCAACTGCACAGCTTGACACATCTGTGGCTTGTGTTGTGTGACAAAAACTGCACATTATAGAGTGGCCTTTTATTGTTCCCAGCACAAGGTGCACTTGTGTAATGATCATGCTGTTTAATCAGCTTCTTGATATGCCACACCTGTCGGGTGGATGGATTATCTTGGAAAAAGAGAAATGTTCACCAACAGGGATGCAAACAAATTTGTGCACAACATTTGAGAGAAATAAGCTTTTTGTGCATCTGGAACAGTTCTGGGATCTTTTGTTTAAGCTGATGTTACATGAGACCAACACTTTACATGTTGCATTTATATTTTTGTTCAATGTACTGCGGCAGGGTAGACTAGTGGTTAGAGTGGAGGGGTTCGGCAGGGTAGACTAGTGGTTAGAGTGGAGGGTTCGGCAGGGTAGACTAGTGGTTAGAGTGGAGGGTTCGGCAGGGTAGACTAGTGGTTAGAGTGGAGGGGCGGCAGGGTAGCCTAGTGGTTAGAGTGGAGGGGCGGCAGGGTAGACTAGTGGTTAGAGTGGAGGGGTGGCAGGGTAGACTAGTGGTTAGAGTGGAGGGGCGGCAGGGTAGACTAGTGGTTAGAGTGGAGGGTGGCAGGGTAGACTAGGGTTAGAGTGGAGGGTGGCAGGGTAGACTAGTGGTTAGAGTGGAGGGCGGCAGGGTAGCCTGGAGGGTTAGGTGGAGGGGCGGCAGGGTAGACTAGTGGTTAGAGTGGAGGGTTCGGCAGGGTAGACTAGTGGTTAGAGTGGAGGGACGGCAGGGTAGACTAGTGGTTAGAGTGGAGGGGCGGCAGGGTAGACTAGTGGTTAGAGTGGAGGGTTCGGCAGGGTAGACTAGTGGTTAGAGTGGAGGGACGGCAGGGTAGACTAGTGGTTAGAGTGGAGGGTTCGGCAGGGTAGACTAGTGGTTAGAGTGGAGGGGCGGCAGGGTAGACTAGTGGTTAGAGTGGAGGGGCGGCAGGGTAGACTAGTGGTTAGAGTGGAGGGTTCGGCAGGGTAGACTAGTGGTTAGAGTGGAGGGACGGCAGGGTAGACTAGTGGTTAGAGTGGAGGGACGGCAGGGTAGACTAGTGGTTAGAGTGGAGGGGTGGCAGGGTAGACTAGTGGTTAGAGTGGAGGGTGCGGCAGGGTAGACTAGTGGTTAGAGTGGAGGGGCGGCAGGGTAGACTAGTGGTTAGAGTGGAGGGGCGGCAGGGTAGACTAGTGGTTAGAGTGGAGGGTTCGGCAGGGTAGACTAGTGGTTAGAGTGGAGGGTTCGGCAGGGTAGACTAGTGGTTAGAGTGGAGGGGCGGCAGGGTAGACTAGTGGTTAGAGTGGAGGGGCGGCAGGGTAGACTAGTGGTTAGAGTGGAGGGTTCGGCAGGGTAGACTAGTGGTTAGAGTGGAGGGTTCGGCAGGGTAGACTAGTGGTTAGAGTGGAGGGGTGGCAGGGTAGACTAGTGGTTAGAGTGGAGGGTTCGGCAGGGTAGACTAGTGGTTAGAGTGGAGGGACGGCAGGGTAGACTAGTGGTTAGAGTGGAGGGGTGGCAGGGTAGACTAGTGGTTAGAGTGGAGGGGTGGCAGGGTAAGGTGAGGTATGTTTCTGGGGGCCAGTGAGGTCTGTTTCTGCGGCCCAGTGAGGTCTGTTTCTGGGGCCCAGTGAGGTCTGTTTCTGGGGCCCAGTGAGGTCTGTTTCTGTAAACTCAACCAAGTCAACCCAGATGGTAAAGTTACTGGAGGACCAGTGTTAGCAGCCACATTGAGTGGAGATGTTGAAGAGTGTACATTCACGAGTAGATAATTAGAGCTCATTGAGCCGCCAACCTTTGTAATCTTGGACGCCCGGCGCATCTGTCCCCAAGAGATTACAACCGTGATGGTTATTACTGAATCGGATGCAGATGAGAAGAAACTAAAAACTAAAGTGGAAACTAGTAACATTTGCTGTTACTGCTCTGTATGTTGTTATTAGAATGTAGCTATGAGTTATTATAATAATTATTAGAATTAACTAGAATACTTGTTAAGGTGTAGTAAGGACCCCTAAAAAGGATGTGTTGTGTATGATTCTATCTACACCATCTTTACATTACTGGACGGTTTTTACAGGGGTTAAACAGTATTTTACAGCACTTTAACCGTAATTCAATGCAATCTCCGGCATTAATTATGTAAAACACATTTAAAGTATTTGACTGTGCATTTTACAGTGTTTCACTGTTGTAACGACAGAACAGTATTACAGTGTATGGTTTTCTTACATGAATAAACTTGACTATTTAATAAAGTGCAAGTTACGTAGATTCCAAATGAATTACTTGAACCGTGTAGCTCAGTGGTGTCCTGTTATAGAGCGTAAATGTAGACGTTATATGATTGAAATTGAATGAGCATCACATCACATTACTTCATCACAGCAGGGTAAAATCAAGCTAAAACCTGGAGAATATTGGACATTTTTAATGGTGAGATGAAAACGTCCACTCTAATGCTTCCATCTAATCTATTACATCCCTGATTCTATCTACACCATCTTTACATTACTGGACCAGTCTGATTCTATCTACACCATCTTTACATTACTGGACCAGTCTGATTCTATCTACACCATCTTTACATTACTGGACCAGTCTGATTCTATCTACACCATCTTTACATTACTGATGGTTCTGATTCTATCTACACCATCTTTACATTACTGATGGTTCTGATTCTATCTACACCATCTTTACATTACTGATGGTTCTGATTCTATCTACACCATCTTTACATTACTGGATGTTCTGATTCTATCTACACCATCTTTACATTACTGATGGTTCTGATTCTATCTACACCATCTTTACATTACTGGATGTTCTGATTCTATCTACACCATCTTTACATTACTGATGGTTCTGATTCTATCTACACCATCTTTACATTACTGGATGTTCTGATTCTATCTACACCATCTTTACATTACTGGATGTTCTGATTCTATCTACACCATCTTTACATTACTGGATGTTCTGATTCTATCTACACCATCTTTACATTACTGGACGGTTCTGATTCTATCTACACCATCTTTACATTACTGGATGTTCTGATTCTATCTGCACCATCTTTACATTACTGGATGTTCTGATTCTATCTACACCATCTTTACATTACTGGATGTTCTGATTCTATCTACACCATCTTTACATTACTGGATGTTCTGATTCTATCTACACCATCTTTACATTACTGGATGTTCTGATTCTATCTACACCATCTTTACATTACTGGATGTTCTGATTCTATCTACACCATCTTTACATTACTGGATGTTCTGATTCTATCTGCACCATCTTTACATTACTGGATGTTCCGATTCTATCTACACCATCTTTACATTACTGGATGTTCTGATTCTATCTGCACCATCTTTACATTACTGGATGTTCTGATTCTATCTGCACCATCTTTACATTACTGGACAGTTCTGATTCTATCTACACCATCTTTACATTACTGGATGTTCTGATTCTATCTACACCATCTTTACATTACTGGATGTTCTGATTCTATCTACACCATCTTTACATTACTGATGGTTCTGATTCTATCTGGTTCTGATTCTATCTACACCATCTTTACATTACTGGATGTTCTGATTCTATCTACACCATCTTTACATTACTGGATGTTCTGATTCTATCTGGTTCTGATTCTATCTACACCATCTTTACATTACTGGATGTTCTGATTCTATCTACACCATCTTTACATTACTGGACGTTCTGATTCTATCTACACCATCTTTACATTACTGGATGTTCTGATTCTATCTACACCATATTTACATTACTGGATGTTCTGATTCTATCTGCACCATCTTTACATTACTGGACGGTTCTGATTCTATCTACACCATCTTTACATTACTGGATGTTCTGATTCTATCTGCACCATCTTTACATTACTGGATGTTCTGATTCTATCTACACCATATTTACATTACTGGATGTTCTGATTCTATCTGCACCATCTTTACATTACTGGACGGTTCTGATTCTTTCTACACCATCTTTACATTACTGGATGTTCTGATTCTATCTACACCATCTTTACATTACTGGATGTTCTGATTCTATCTACACCATCTTTACATTACTGGATGTTCTGATTCTATCTGCACCATCTTTACATTACTGGATGTTCTGATTCTATCTACACCATCTTTACATTACTGGATGTTCTGATTCTATCTACACCATCTTTACATTACTGGATGTTCTGATTCTATCTACACCATCTTTACATTACCGGATGTTTTTTCTCTCTCTGAGCTACTTGATACACATTGAGCTTGAGATGATTAAATAGATTTGTTTCTATTTCAGGTGTTCTAGGGGTTAGAGGTCAAACCAAACTGAAATAACTCCAGATATAATTGAATCATGGAACTGGATTATATTTGAAGGTTAACACCAATGACACTGTCTAGTTGAAGAGTCTCATTCCAAAAAGCTATATATCCATATTCAGAAATGTTGGTAAATTAGATTTGATTATTTATAGAAATACTGAAAGAGATTGATGTGTTTTTTTTCACTATTTAATCATGGCGCGGGTTTTGTTCAATGGCAGATATATACTTATTTAAAATCTATGACTTCATGGTTTCATTTCAGAGAGACAAATAGTTATGTCTTTTTAAGCAAAATACTGTATATATATCCGCCTCACTCTCAGAGAAATAAGTACTACTGTTAAGTTTACAGTCAAATGTAACAAATCATTTAAAAAAATGAATATAAAAATCTATATTTATTTATTTATTCAATAGAGTAATATGTGATATGTATGTAAACCATTGAGTTGTTTTTATTCAGAGTAACTTACAGTAAAAGGGCATTAATCTTAACATAGATATGAACATTACATTCCAGCTAAACATTGGATACAGAGCGTTCTGTAAAAAATACACTAGAATATATTCATTACATGTCTGAGAACAGTCATATTTTACACACACACGAAGGCACCATAAACAATCATTTCTGGTTTTAAAAAATAACAATTAAATGTAAAAAAATAAATAATAATAATTTGTGGATATTGCGTTTTAGAAATAAACTTTTTCCTTTCTACATTTGTGGCATCGTCTTATACAACCGGTCGATTAAATGTTTCACACAATCATATGTTTTAATACCCACACAATCATATGTTTTAATACCCACACAATCATATGTTTTAATACCCACACAATCATATGTTTTAATACCCACACAATCATATGTTTTAATACCCACACAATCATATGTTTTAATACCCACACAATCATATGTTTTAATACCCACACAATTATATGTTTTAATACCCATCATATGTTTTAATACAATACCCACACAATCATATGTTTTAATACCCACACAATCATATGTTTTAATACCCACACAATCATATGTTTTAATACCCACACAATCATATGTTTTAATACCCACACAATCATATGTTTTAATACCCACACAATCATATGTTTTAATACCCACACAATCATATGTTTTAATACCCACACAATCATATGTTTTAATACCCACACAATCATATGTTTTAATACCCACACAATCATATGTTTTAATACCCACACAATCGTATCACACAATCATATGTTTTAATACCCACACAATCATATGTTTTAATACCCACACAATCATATGTTTTAATACCCACACAATCATATGTTTTAATACCCACACAATCATATGTTTTAATACCCACACAATCATATGTTTTAATACCCACACAATCATATGTTTTAATACCCACGGCTCGTTATTACCATGCATTTCATCAGACGGAATATTATCACCATTCAACACACAGATGAACGAAGCTCAAAATAAAACACATTGCGAAACAAGTTTTATAATTATAATTCTATAATATGAAAGTGGGAATCACTACAAACAGACAGGAATATGCCTCATCAAGGCACTGAGTCATTTAATCTTAATCTTCTTTATGTTCACAAACTGTTTTAGACACCAGAGAACATTTTAAAACGGTGCCTTTATATCAGGAAGGAAGTGTCACAGAGAGACGTTAGTCAAACAGTCATGAAGAAGACTTGACAAAAGGACAGTTAGTATATTTCACAAAAATCACGAGACTGAACAAAACGCATGTTTTCTACAGAGATGATATAAAGCAGCTAGCTAGCAGCGCCATCTGCTGGCCATAGTGGTCAATACATCCAACTGTTGACATCTCATCTCTTTCCGTATTTTCAGTAGTACATATTGTCAGCCACTAGAGGACGCTACAGTTTAGCTGAGCCCATCCACAGTTCGACAGCCCACACAGACATAAATAGATGGCCATTTCTGAGTACTCATGCTGCAGTCTCTTCCCTGTATCTCTCTGAGTACTGCAGTATCTTCCCTGTATCTCTCTGAGTACTGTGGTCTCTTCCCTGTATTTCTCTGAGTACAGCATTCTCTACCCTGTATCTCTCTGAGTACTGTAGTCTCTACCCTGTATCTCTCTGAGTACTGCAGTATCTTCCCTGTATCTCTCTGAGTACTGCAGTCTCTTCCCTGTATCTCTCTGAGTACTGCAGTATCTTCCCTGTATCTCTCTGAGTACTGCAGTATCTTCCCTGTATCTCTCTGAGTACTGTAGTCTCTACCCTGTATCTCTCTGAGTACTGCAGTCTCTACCCTGTATCTCTCTGAGTACTGCAGTCTCTTCCCTGTATCTCTCTGAGTACTGCAGTCTCTTCCCTGTATCTCTCTGAGTACTGCAGTCTCTTCCCTGTATCTCTCTGAGTACTGCGGTATCTTCCCTGTATCTCTCTGAGTACTGCAGTATCTTCCCTGTATCTCTCTGAGTACTGCAGTCTCTTCCCTGTATCTCTCTGAGTACTGCAGTCTCTTCCCTGTATCTCTCTGAGTACTGCAGTATTACATTTACATTTAAGTCATTTAGCAGACGCTCTTATCCAGAGCGACTTACAAATTGGTGCATTCACCTTATGACATCCAGTGGAACAGTCACTTTACAATAGTGCATCTAAATCTTAAAGGGGGGTGAGAGGGAATACTTATCCTATCCTAGGTATTCCTTAAAGAGGTGGGGTTTCAGGTGTCTCTGGAAGGTGGTGATTGACTCCGCTGTCCTGGCGTAGTGAGGGAGTTTGTTCCACCATTGGGGGGCCAGAGCAGCGAACAGTTTTGACTGGGCTGAGCGGGAGCTGTACTTCCTCAGTGGTAGGGAGGCGAGCAGGCCAGAGGTGGATGAACGCAGTGCCCTTGTTTGGGTGTAGGGCCTGATCAGAGCCTGGAGGTACTGAGGTGCCGTTCCCCTCACAGCTCCGTAGGCAAGCACCATGGTCTTGTAGCGGATGCGAGCTTCAACTGGAAGCCAGTGGAGAGAACGGAGGAGCGGGGTGACGTGAGAGAACTTGGGAAGGTTGAACACCAGACGGGCTGCGGCGTTCTGGATGAGTTGAAGGGGTTTAATGGCACAGGCAGGGAGCCCAGCCAACAGCGAGTTGCAGTAATCCAGACGGGAGATGACAAGTGCCTGGATTAGGACCTGTGCCGCTTCCTGTGTGAGGCAGGGTCGTACTCTGCGGATGTTGTAGAGCATGAACCTACAGGAACGGGCCACCGCCTTGATGTTGGTTGAGAACGACAGGGTGTTGTCCAGGATCACACCAAGGTTCTTAGCGCTCTGGGAGGAGGACACAATGGAGTTGTCAACCGTGATGGCGAGATCATGGAACGGGCAGTCCTTCCCCGGGAGGAAGAGCAGCTCCGTCTTGCCGAGGTTCAGCTTGAGGTGGTGATCCGTCATCCACACTGATATGTCTGCCAGACATGCAGAGATGCGATTCGCCACCTGGTCATCAGAAGGGGGAAAGGAGAAGATTAGTTGTGTGTCGTCTGCATAGCAATGATAGGAGAGACCATGTGAGGTTATGACAGAGCCAAGTGACTTGGTGTATAGCGAGAATAGGAGAGGGCCTAGAACAGAGCCCTGGGGGACACCAGTGGTGAGAGCGCGTGGTGAGGAGACAGATTCTCGCCACGCCACCTGGTAGGAGCGACCTGTCAGGTAGGACGCAATCCAAGCGTGTGCCGCGCCGGAGATGCCCAACTCGGAGAGGGTGGAGAGGAGGATCTGATGGTTCACAGTATCGAAGGCAGCCGATAGATCTAGAAGGATGAGAGCAGAGGAGAGAGAGTTAGCTTTAGCAGTGCGGAGCGCCTCCGTGATACAGAGGAGAGCAGTCTCAGTTGAATGACTAGTCTTGAAACCTGACTGATTTGGATCAAGAAGGTCATTCAGAGAGAGATAGCGGGAGAGCTGGCCAAGGACGGCACGTTCAAGAGTTTTGGAGAGAAAAGAAAGAAGGGATACTGGTCTGTAATTGTTGACATCGGAGGGATCGAGTGTAGGTTTTTTCAGAAGGGGTGCAACTCTCGCTCTCTTGAAGACGGAAGGGACGTAGCCAGCGGTCAGTGATGAGTTGATGAGCGAGGTGAGGTAAGGGAGAAGGTCTCCGGAAATGGTCTGGAGAAGAGGGGAGGGGATAGGGTCAAGCGGGCAGGTTGTTGGGCGGCCGGCCGTCACAAGACGCGAGATTTCATCTGGAGAGAGAGGGGAGAAAGAGGTCAGAGCACAGGGTAGGGCAGTGTGAGCAGAACCAGCGGTGTCGTTTGACTTAGCAAACGAGGATCGGATGTCGTCGACCTTCTTTTCAAAATGGTTGACGAAGTCGTCTGCAGAGAGGGAGGAGGGGGGGGGAAGGAGGATTCAGGAGGGAGGAGAAGGTGGCAAAGAGCTTCCTAGGGTTAGAGGCAGATGCTTGGAATTTAGCGTGGTAGAAAGTGGCTTTAGCAGCAGAGACAGAGGACGAAAATGTAGAGAGGAGGGAGTGAAAGGATGCCAGGTCCGCAGGGAGGCGAGTTTTCCTCCATTTCCGCTCGGCTGCCCGGAGCCCTGTTCTGTGAGCTCGCAATGAGTACCCTGTATCTCTCTGAGTACTGCAGTCTCATCCCTGTATCTCTCTGAGTACTGCAGTATCTACCCTGTATCTCTCTGAGTACTGCAGTCTCTTCCCTGTATCTCTCTGAGTACTGCAGTATCTACCCTGTATCTCTCTGAGTACTGCAGTCTCTTCCCTGTATCTCTCTGAGTACTGCAGTCTGTCCCCTGTATCTCTCTGAGTACTGCAGTCTGTCCCCTGTATCTCTCTGAGTACTGCAGTCTCTTCCCTGTATCTCTCTGAGTACTGCAGTCTCCTCCCTGTATCTCTCTGAGTACTGCAGTCTCTTCCCTGTATCTCTCTGAGTACCGCAGTCTCTTCCCTGTATCTCTCTGAGTACTGCAGTCTGTCCCCTGTAGCTCTCTGAGTACTGCAGTCTCTTCCCTGTATCTCTCTGAGTACTGCAGTCTCTTCCCTGTATCTCTCTGAGTACTGCAGTCTCTTCCCTGTATCTCTCTGAGTACTGCAGTCTCTTCCCTGTATCTCTCTGAGTACTGCAGTCTGTCCCCTGTATCTCTCTGAGTACTGCAGTCTCTTCCCTGTATCTCTCTGAGTACTGCAGTCTGTCCCCACCCACTGGGGAGCCAGGCCCAGACAATCAGAATTAGTTTTCCCCCCACCCTTCAGACGATTCCGCAGGTGAAGAAGCCGGATGTTGAGGTCCTGGGCTGGCATGGTTACACGTGGTCTGTGGTTGTGAGGCTGGCTGGAAGTACTGCCAAATTCTCTAAAACAACGTTAGAGGCGGCTTATGGTAGAGATCTAAACACAAGTTCTCTGGCAACAGCTCTGGTGGACATTCCTGCAGTCAGCATGCCAATTGCATGTTCCCTCAAAACTTGAGACATCTGTGGCATTGTGTTGCGTGACAAAAACTGCACATTTTAGAGAGGCCTTTTCTTGTCCCCCAGCACAAGGTGCACCTGTGTAACGACCATTGCTGTTTAATCAGCTTCTTGATATGTCACACCTGTCAGGTGGTTGGATTATCTTGACAAAGGAGAGATGCTCAGTAAGAGGAAACACATTTGTACACAACATTTGAGAGAAATAAGCTTTTAGTGCTTATGGGATTTCTGGGATCTTTTATTACAGCTCATGGAACATATGGGAACATAAACTCTTTACATGTTGTGTGTTTATATTTTTGTTGAGTGTACATCGGGAATTAGGGTGTCAATTAGTCAGCATCTTGTATCTCCAAGACTCTGGGGGTGAAGAACCATTAGTCAGTGTCTTGTATCTCCAAGACTCTGGGGGTGAAGAACCATTAGTCAGTGTCTTGTATCTCCAAGACTAAGACTTGTATCTCCAAGACCATAAGTCATCTTCTTGTATCTGTAGGTATGTTTTTAGTTGACATGACATTCAGGAAGCCTGTCACACCTTGATCTGTTTCACCTGTCTTTGTGCTTGTCTCCAACCCCCTCCAGGTGTCGCCCCTCTTCTCCATTATCCCCCGTGTATTTATACCTGTGTTCTCTGTCTGTCTGTTGCCAGTTAGTTTTGTTTCGTCAAGCCTACCAGTGGTTTCCCCTCTGTTCCTGTCTCACTATTGTTCCTGGTTTCTTGTTTTCCTGGTTTTGACCTTTTCTGCCCACAGTCCTGTACCTTTTCTTCACTAATCTGGATCACCGACCTCTGCCTGACCTGAGCCTGAGCCTGACCCTGAGCCTGAGCCTGTCTGCCGTCCTGTACATTTGCCCCGCCTCTGGGTCACCGACCTCTGCCTGACCTTGAGCCTGACCCTGAGCCTGTCTACCGTCCTGTACCTTTGCCCCGCCTCTGGGTCACCGACCTCTGCCTGACCCTGACCCTGACCCTGACCCTGAGCCTGAGCCTGAGCCTGAGCCTGTCAGCCGTCCTGTACCTTTGCCCCTTTTGCTGCTATAACCATTGTTACTGCGACACGGTCTGCATCTGGGTCTTACCTTAAACCTGATGAAGCATTTCTGTAGGTGTGTTTTTAATTGATGATTAAAAGTTTTCATTAAAAGTTGTGTCAAGAAGTCCCAAAATAATGTACTGTAGCCCCTGTTAGCAGCTTGCTACAGCTAGCTTTACAATGTGGCTACTTTACCTGATGCTGCTAGCTTTACAATGTGGCTACTTTACCTGATGCTGCTAGCTTTACAATGTGGCTAATTTACCTGATGCTGCTAGCTTTACAATGTGGCTACTTTACCTGATGCTGCTAGCTTTACAATGTGGCTACTTTACCTGGTGCTACTAGCTTTACAATGTGGCTACTTTACCTGATGCTGCTAACTTTACAATGTGGCTACTTTACCTGGTGCTACTTGCTTTACCTGATGCTGCTAGCTTTACAATGTGGCTACTTTACCTGATGCTGCTAGCTTTACAATGTGGCTACTTTACCTGATGCTGCTAGCTTTACAATGTGGCTACTTTACCTGGTGCTACTAGCTTTACCTGATGCTGCTAGCTTTACAATGTGGCTACTTTACCTGATGCTGCTAGCTTTACAATGTGGCTACTTTACCTGGTGCAACTAGCTTTACCTGATGCTGCTAGCTTTACAATGTGGCTACTTTACCTGATGCTGCTAGCTTTACAATGTGGCTACTTTACCTGATGCTGCTAGCTTTACAATGTGGCTACTTTACCTGATGCTGCTAGCTTTACAATGTGGCTACTTTACCTGGTGCTACTAGCTTTACAATGTGGCTACTTTACCTGGTGCTGCTAGCTTTACCTGATGCTGCTAGCTTTACAATGTGGCTACCTCACCTGATGCTGCTAGCTTTACAATGTGGCTACATCACCTGATGCTGCTAGCTTTACAATGTGGCTACATCACCTGATGCTGCTAGCTTTACAATGTGGCTACTTTACCTGGTGCTGCTAGCTTTGGAAAAGACATTGAAGCAACACCCTGTAAACCGAGATGCAGTTCCTAGCTTGGTCCCAGGTATCTTTGTACTGTTTTGCCAACTCCTATGGTTGTTGTCATGTAGATAATGGTAAAACAACACAAAGAGATCTGGGACCAGGCTAGCAACACATTACACACTGAGCTGTCTCAAGTTGTGTTCACTCCAACCGCCATTTGCAAATATAGCGGGGGAACATTACCAAACAGTGTGAATCATTCTGACATCCATTAGTGTGATTTTAACCTGTAGGAAAACAGATATTCGGATGTTTAATATGTGGTTGTGTTGTGTAGTGGCCATGGGCTCTTTCCTCGACAGTCATTTCACAATGGGTTTTTGGCATTGTGCCCATATTTTTGTTTGGGTGGAAAGGTGTGTGTGTGTGTGTGTGTGTGTGTGTGTGTGTGTGTGTGTGTGTGTGTGTGTGTGTGTGTGTGTGTGTGTGTGTGTGTGTGTGTGTGTGTGTGTGTGTGTGTGTGTGTGTGTGTGTGTGTGTGTGTGTGTGTGTGTGTGTGTGTGTGTGTGTGTGTGTGTGTGTGAGTGTGTGTGTCTGTGAGGGAGACAGGAGACAAACAGTAGGCCTATAAAGGAGGGGAAGGTTCCGGCTGCTCCCAGTTCCTCTCAGTCTGACTGATTAGGGGACATGTTGGGGCATGAGAAGGGAGGCTCTGATCTAGCTACCCCACCATGCCAGGAGAGAAAGGAAGGGAGAGAGAGAGGGGGAGGGAGGGAGAGAGAGAGAGAGATAGAGAGAGGTTTTTTGATAAAGCCCTTAAATTGCAAATTGAAATTGAGAGAGACAGAGAGATGGAGAGAGGGACACAGAGAGAGACACAGGGAGAGAAAGTGATTGAAAGAGAGAGAGAGAAAGTGATTGAAAGGGGGCAAGGAGGATGGGGGGGAGAGACAGAGAGAGACAGTGATTGAAAGAGAGAGAGGGAGACAGAGATGGAGAGAAAGAGAGTGAGCAAGAGAGAGAAAGTGATTGAAAGAGAGAGAGAGAGCGAGAGAGCAAAAGTGATTAAAAGAGAGAGAGAGAGAGAGAGAGAGAGAGAGAGAGAGAGAGAGAGAGAGAGAGAGAGAGAGAGAGAGAGAGAGACAAAGGAATGTCCTCCTCTGGTCTACTCCAACACCCTGGATAGAGGCTAGGACAGAGATGACGGGTTCCCTTAACTGAGGGCCTCAGGTTCACTGAGTAAACAGATAGAGAGATAGACACAGTGAACAAAAAGACGTCGAGACACTTTTCTGGAGAGTTGAGTTGTTGGGTCTCTAACCTGTCAGTGAACTATGCAGCGACTGTAAATCACTCTGGTTCAGGAAACATGTAAATGACTCGATAGTAAACGTGGGTATGTGTTGCCCCTGTAGTAGCTACAGTGTGAAGAAGGTTACATCCCAACTGGGACTATATTCCCTATGTAGTAGTGCACTGTTTTAGACCAGGTAGTGCACTGTTTTAGACCAGGGCTGTAGTGCACTGTTTTAGACCAGGGCTGTAGTGCACTGTTTTAGACCAGGGCTGTAGTGCACTGTTTTAGACCAGGGCTGTAGTGCACTGTTTTAGACCAGGGCTGTAGTGCACTGTTTTAGACCAGGGCTGTAGTGCACTGTTTTAGACCAGGGCTGTAGTGCACTGTTTTAGACCAGGGCTGTTTTAGTGTGCACTGTTTTAGACCAGGGCTGTAGTGCACTGTTTTAGACCAGGGCTGTAGTGCACTGTTTTAGACCAGGGTAGTGCACTGTTTTAGACCAGGGCTGTGTGCACTGTTTTAGACCAGGGCTGTAGTGCACTGTTTTAGACCAGGGCTGTAGTGCACTGTTTTAGACCAGGGCGCCCAGTAGTGCACTGTTTTAGACCAGGGCTGTAGTGCACTGTTTTAGACCAGGGCTGTAGTGCACTGTTTTAGACCAGGGCTGTAGTGTACTGTTTTAGACCAGGGCTGTAGTGCACTGTTTTAGACCAGGGCTGTAGTGCACTGTTTTAGACCAGGGCTGTAGTGCACTGTTTTAGACCAGGGCTGTAGTGCACTGTTTTAGACCAGGGCTGTAGTGCACTGTTTTAGACCAGGGCTGTAGTGCACTGTTTTAGACCAGGGCTGTAGTTTTAGACCAGGGCTGTTTTTTTAGACCAGGGCTGTAGTGCACTGTTTTAGACCAGGGCTGTAGTGCACTGTTTTAGACCAGGGCTGTAGTGCACTGTTTTAGACCAGGGCTGTAGTGCACTGTTTTAGACCAGGGCTGTAGTGACCACTGTTGCACTGTTTTAGACCAGGGCTGTAGTGCACTGTTTTAGACCAGGGCTGTAGTGCACTGTTTTAGACCAGGGCTGTAGTGCACTGTTTTAGACCAGGGCTGTAGTGCACTGTTTTAGACCAGGGCTGTAGTGCACTGTTTTAGACCAGGGCTGTAGTGCACTGTTTTAGACCAGGGCTGTAGTGCACTGTTTTAGACCAGGGCTGTAGTGCACTGTTTTAGACCAGGGCTGTAGTGCACTGTTTTAGACCAGGGCTGTAGTGCACTGTTTTAGACCAGGGCTGTAGTGCACTGTTTTAGACCAGGGCTGTAGTGCACTGTTTTAGACCAGGGCTGTAGTGTACTGTTTTAGACCAGGGCTGTAGTGCACTGTTTTAGACCAGGGCTGTAGTGCACTGTTTTAGACCAGGGCTGTAGTGCACTGTGTTGTTTTAGACCAGGGCTGTAGTGCACTGTTTTAGACCAGGGCTGTAGTGCACTGTTTTAGACCAGGGCTGTTTTTTTAGACCAGGGCTGTAGTGCACTGTTTTAGACCAGGGCTGTAGTGCACTGTTTTAGACCAGGGCTGTAGTGCACTGTTTTAGACCAGGGCTGTAGTGCACTGTTTTAGACCAGGGCTGTAGTGCACTGTTTTAGACCAGGGCTGTAGTGCACTGTTTTAGACCAGGGCTGTAGTGCACTGTTTTAGACCAGGGCTGTAGTGCACTGTTTTAGACCAGGGCTGTAGTGCTGTTTTAGACCAGGGCTGTAGTGCACTGTTTTAGACCAGGGCTGTAGTGCCCAGGGCTGTAGTGCACTGTTTTAGACCAGGGCTGTAGTGCACTGTTTTAGCCCAGGGCTGTAGTGTACTGTTTTAGACCAGGGCTGTAGTGCACTGTTTTAGCCCAGGGCTGTAGTGCACTGTTTTAGACCAGGGCTGTAGTGCACTGTTTTAGCCCAGGGCTGTAGTGCACTGTTTTAGACCAGGGCTGTAGTGCACTGTTTTAGACCAGAGCTGTAGTGCACTGTTTCAGACCAGAGCTGTAGTGCACTGTTTCAGACCAGAGCTGTAGTGCACTGTTTCAGACCAGAGCTGTAGTGCACGACGTAGAAAATAGGGTTTAATTTTGGACGTAACCTAAACGTTGAGCCCATAGGTTTCCTCTGGGAGTGAGTTGTGTTCGTGTGAGTGTTTTTCTAACTGACATTCCATTCAGTACAATACATCACAAACACATGTTTCTGTGTACGATCTTTTTACCAGCTGGTAAGACCGGAAAGCAGTTTGATTGAATGCTCTATCACATGTTATTGGTCGTGCACAATATTTCATACTTGAGTTAAAATAAAGATACCTCGATAGAAAATGACTCGGGTAAAAGTGAAAGTCACCCAGTAAAGTACTACTTAAAATACTACTTGAGTAAAAGTCTAAAAGTATTTGCTTTTAAATATACTTCAAATCAAATCAAATCAAATGTATTTATATAGCCCTTCGTACATCAGCTGATATCTCAAAGTGCTGTACAGAAACCCAGCCTAAAACCCCAAACAGCAAGCAATGCAGGTGTAGAAGCATGGTGGCTAGGAAAAACTCCCTAGAAAGGCCAAAACCTATGAAGAAACCTAGAGAGGAACCAGGCTATGTGGGGTGGCCAGTCCTCTTCTGGCTGTGCCGGGTGGAGATTATAACAGAACATGGCCAAGATGTTCAAATGTTCATAAATGACCAGCATGGTCGAATAATAATAAGGCAGAACAGTTGAAACTGGAGCAGCAGCATGGCCAGGTGGACTGGGGACAGCAAGGAGTCATCATGTCAGGTAGTCCTGAGGCATGGTCCTAGGGCTCAGGTCTGGAGCAGCAGCACGGCCAGGTGGACTGGGGACAGCAAGGACTTCAAAAAGTAAATGTAATTGCTGTGTGTAATTGCTGTACTTAAAAGTATCAAAGGTAAAAGAATAAATAATTTTTGATGTCTTATATTAAGCAAACCAGACAGCCTAATTTTCCTGTTTTTTAATTAAAGATAGCCAGGGGCACACTACAACACTAAAAATAAAGCATGTGCTTAGTGACTCTGCCAGATCAGAGTCCGTAGGGATGACCAGGGATGTTCTCTGTTTAGTGAGTCCTCCAGATCAGAGGCTAGTAGGGATGACCAGGGATGTTCTCTGTTTAGTGAGTCCTCCAGATCAGAGGCAGTAGGGATAACTAGGGATGTTCTCTGTTTAGTGAGTCCTCCAGATCAGAGGCAGTAGGGATGACCAGGGATGTTCTCTGTTTAGTGAGTCCTCCAGATCAGAGGCAGTAGGGATGACCAGGGATGTTCTTGTCACGAATCTCGCCGAAGATGGTGCCTCTTCCTGTTCGGGCGACGCTCGGCGGCCTATTAGCTGCCATCGATTCCCTTTCCGTTTGTTTCTGTTTTTGGGTTTAATTGGGTTCCACATGTCTGTGGAAGTCGTAGGAACTGTAAAATGGGCGCTATCTAATTTCCCTTGGCAAAGACAACTGAGGGAACTGAGGGATTTTTTTTTATTCTGAACAGTTTTTCCTTGGGTTTTGCCTGCTACATAAGTTATGTAATAGTCACAGACATGATTGAACCAGTTTTAGAAACTTCAGAGTGTTTTCTATCCACACCTACTAATCCTATGCATATAATATATTCCTGGCATGAGTCGCAGGAAGTTGAAATTGTGCACGCTATTTATCCAAAAGTGGAAATGCTGCCTCCTATCTCTAAGAAGTTAACATCAACGGGGCTGTAGTGGAGCGGGTCGAGAGTTTCAAGTTCCTTGGTGTCCACATCACCAACAAACTATCATGGTCCAAACACACCAAGACAGTTGTGAAGAGGGCACGACAAAACCTTTCCCCCCCAGGGGACTGAAAAGGTTTGGCATGGGTCTCCAGATACTCAAAAAGTTCTACAGCTGCACCATCGAGAGCATCCTGACCGGTTGCATCACCGCCTGGTATGGCAGCTGCTCGGGCATTTGACCATAAGGCGCTACAGAGGGTAGAGCGAATGGTCCAGGACATCACTGGGGCCAAGCTTCCTGCCATCCAGGACCTATATAATAGGCGGTGTCAGAGGAAGGCCCATAAAATTGTCAGAGACTCCAGTCTCCCAAGTTATAGACTGTTTTCTCTGCTACCGCACGGCAAGCGTTACCGGAGCACCAAGTCTAGGACAAAAAGGCACCTTAAAACAGCTTCTTAACACTTCTTGAATTGCATTGTTGGTTAAGGGCTTGTAAGTAAGTATTTCTCAAATCAAATCAAATCAAATTTTATTTGTCACATACACATGGTTAGCAGATGTTAATGCGAGTGTAGCGAAATGCTTGTGCTTCTAGTTCCGACAATGCAGTGATAACCAACAAGTAATCTAACTAACAATTCCAAAACTACTGTCTTATACACAGTGTAAGGGGATAAGGAACATGTACATAAGGATATATGAATGAGTGATGGTACAGAGCAGCATACAGTAGATGGTATCGAGTACAGTATATACATATGAGATGAGTGTGTAGACAAAGTAAACAAAGTGGCATAGTTAAAGTGGCTAGTGATACATGTGTTACATAAGGATGCAGTCGATGATGTAGAGTACAGTATATACATATGCATATGAGATGAATAATGTAGGGTAAGTAACATTATATAAGGTAGCATTGTTTAAAGTGGCTAGTGATATATTTACATCATTTCCCATCAATTCCCATTATTAAAATGGCTGGAGTTGGGTCAGTGTCAATGACAGTGTGTTGGCAGCAGCCACTCAGTGTTAGTGGTGGCTGTTTAACAGTCTGATGGCCTTGAGATAGAAGCTGTTTTTCAGTCTCTCGGTCCCAGCTTTGATGCACCTGTACTGACCTCGCCTTCTGGATGATAGCGGGGTGAACAGGCAGTGGTTCGGGTGGTTGATGTCCTTGATGATCTTTATGGCCTTCCTGTAACAACGGGTGGTGTAGGTGTCCTGGAGGGCAGGTAGTTTGCCCCCGGTGATGCGTTGTGCAGTCCTCACTACCCTCTGGAGAGCCTTACGGTTGAGGGCGGAGCAGTTGCCGTACCAGGCGGTGATACAGCCCGCCAGGATGCTCTCGATTGTGCATCTGTAGAAGTTTGTGAGTGCTTTTGGTGACAAGCAGAATTTCTTCAGCCTCCTGAGGTTGAATAGGCGCTGCTGCGCCTTCTTCACGACGCTGTCAGTGTGAGTGGACCAATTCAGTTTGTCTGTGATGTGTATGCCGAGGAACTTAAAACTAGCTACCCTCTCCACTACTGTTCCATCGATGTGGATAGGGGGGTGTTCCCTCTGCTGTTTCCTGAAGTCCACAATCATCTCCTTAGTTTTGTTGACGTTGAGTGTGAGGTTATTTTCCTGACATTTCACTGTAAGGTCTACGCTTGTTGTGTTTGGCGCATGTGACAAATAAAGTTTGATTTTGATTTGTAGTTCAGGATATCTGCTATCAGGCCAGACAGTGTCTCTGTAGTTCAGGATATCTGCTATCAGGCCAGACAGTGTCTCTGTAGTTCAGGATATCTGCTATCAGGCCAGACAGTGTCTCTGTAGTTCAGGATATCTGCTATCAGGCCAGACAGTGTCTCTGTAGTTCAGGATATCAGCTATCAGGCCAGACAGTGTTTCTATGTAGTTCAGGATATCAGAGGCTCCTGTCAGGCATAGACGCTGTTAAGGCCCCTTTTACCCCCCATAAGACTGCTGAACAATTAATCAAACGTCCACCCGGACTATTTACATTGACCCATTATTATTATGTCATTTTCTTGTGTTCATTTTGGATTTTTTTTTTTTAAATGTATCTTTAGGTTATTTAGTAAATATTTTCTTAACTCTATTTCTTGAACTGCATTGTTGTAACGTCTGCTTCTAACTCACACTCTCAAACACGTAGATCGCCTGAACGCAGCTCACTCTCCAGGCCCACTGTCCAACTCACACTCTCAAACACATAGATCCCCTGAACGCAGCTCACTCTCCAGGCCCACTGTCCAACTCACACTCTCAAACACATAGATCCCCTGAACGCAGCTCACTCTCCAGATCCCAATCACCTGAATTCTGATCACCTGTTCACACACCTGTATGTCATTATCACACACTATTTAGTTCAGTTCTTTGCACCTCCTCAATGTGAGGTATTGCTTGTTTTGTGACACACGTCTTTCAGAGCGCCGGGTTTCCTGTAAAAAACGCCTCCCGTGTTTGATAGTTTTAGCCTGCCTCACTAACGATGCCTTTCGCCTATTCCCTGGCTGTACTTTAGCTTATAGGATTTCCTGTTATCAACCTATTGCCTGGTCTCCCAGACGATGTTACTAGCCTTCTCCCTGCCTGTACTGTTGCCTTGCTGGACCCCCTGTGTATGACCTTCTGCCTGCCCCTGGACCCAGCTACCTGCCTCCTCCTGTGTATGACCTTCTGCCTGCCCCTGGACCCAGCTACCTGCCCCTGGACCCAGCTACCTGCCCCTGGACCCAGCTACCTGCTTCCCCCTGTGTATGACCTTCTGCCTGCCCCTGGACCCAGCTACCTGCCACTGGACCCAGCTACCTGCCTCTTCCTGTGTATGACCTTCTGCCTGCCCCTGGACCCAGCTATCTGCCTCCTCCTGTGTATGACCTTCTGCCTGCCCCTGGACCCAGCTATCTGCCTCCTCCTGTGTATGACCTTCTGCCTGCCCCTGTACCCAGCTACCTGCCTCCTCCTGTGTATGACCTTCTGCCTGCCCCTGGACCCAACTACATGCCTCCCTGGACCCAGCTATCTGCCTCCTCCTGTGTATGACCTTCTGCCTGCCCCTGGACCCAGCTATCTGCCTCCTCCTGTGTATGACCTTCTGCCTGCCCCTGGACCCAGCTACCTGCCTCCTCCTATGTATGACCTTCTGCCTGCCCCTGGACCCAGCTACCTGCCTCCCTGGACCCAGCTACCTGCCTCCTCCTGTGTATGACCTTCTGCCTGCCCCTGGACCCAGCTACCTGCCTCCTGTTGTGGTCCTCTACAATAAACACCAGCTGCGCCTGAAACCAGCTCTCTGTCTCCCCTCGTGTTCATTACAATTGTTGGTTAAGGGCTTGTAAGTAAGCATTTAACTGTAAGGTCTGTTGTATTCAGCAAATTTGGCAAATCAAATTTGATTTGAGATACTGTAGGCCAGGGTATCCTAACAGTCTGTTCTCCCATACAGTGGGGAGAACAAGTATTTGATACACTGTCGATTTTGCAGGTTTTCCTACTTACAAAGCATGTAGAGGTCTGTAATTTTTATCATAGGTAAACTTCAACTGTGAGAGACGGAATCTAAAACAAAAATCCAGAAAATCACATTGTATGATTTTTTAAAAAGTAATTAATTTGCATTTTATTGCATGACATAAGTATGTGTTCACCTACCAACCAGTAAGAATTTGTTGCAATTGTTGGACCCTAAATACTGTAAAAACACCATCAAATCAGCTTCATGTGATTTTAATTTTTAAAAATCTGTTCCAAAGTATTTCCCAACACATAAAACAGAGAAGTGATTGTATACAAATGCAAGTTTGAAATTGTTTTTGCCAAATATATCTGTTTGGGGTTCTTGCGGTCAACTTGCAGTCTACAAATGATTTGTAATTATGTTCCAGCCCCCTGAACATCCACTCAAAAAATATCAGTCCGTGGCTGATAAGGTCAGAGCCATAGAGACAGACAGACACCCTCCCACAGTTACCGGAGCCATAGAGACAGACAGACACCCTCCCACAGTTACCAGAGCCATAGAGACAGACAGACACCCTCCCACAGTTACCAGAGCCATAGAGACAGACAGACACCCTCCCACAGTTACCAGAGCCATAGAGACAGACAGACACCCTCCCACAGTTACCAGAGCCATAGAGACAGACAGACACCCTCCCACAGTTACCAGAGCCATAGAGACAGACAGACACCCTCTGTTAACCAGTTGGCATGTTAGTCCATTAGCCTGTTAACCAGTTGGGCTGTTAGCCAGTTGGCCTGTTAGTCCATTAGACTTTTAACCAGTTAGCCTGTTAGCCTGTTAACCAGTTGGCCTGTTAACCAGTTGGCCTGTAAGTCCATTAGACTGTTAACCAGTTAGCCTGTCAGCCTGTTAACCAGTTGGCCTGTTAACCAGTTGGCCTGTTAATCATTAGACTGTTAACCAGTTGGCATGTTAGTCCATTAGCCTGCTAACCAGTTGGCCTGTTAGCCAGTTGGCCTGTTAGCCCATTAAACTGTTAGCCAGTTAGGTTGTTAGCCAGTTGGCCTGTTAACCAGTTGGCCTGTTGGCCCATTAGACTGTTAGCCAGTTAGGCTGTTAGCCAGTTAGCCTGTTAGCCAGCTAGCCTGTTGGCTATAATCCCTAATGCCTGGAGACACTGATAGAGACCATGCATCTGCCATATGTCCCCCAGACACACACACACACAGATTGTCCCACAGATTAGCTCATTAGCCTACTGCTCCAAGATAAAGCTGATCAGTGCAGAGTAGCGCATCAGCAGTATTAGATATTACAGTAACAGGAGATGAGCATCAGCAGTATTAGATTTTACAGTAACAGGAGATGAGCATCAGCAGTATTAGATATTACAGTAACAGGAGATGAGCATCAGCAGTATTAGATATTACAGTAACAGGAGATGAGCATCAGCAGTATTAGATATTACTGTAACAGGAGATGAGCAACAGCAGTATTAGATATTACAGTAACAGGAGATGAGCATCAGCACTATTAGATATTACAGTAACAGGAGTTGAGCATCAGCAGTATTAGATATTACAGTAACAGGAGATGAGCATCAGCAGTATTAGATATTACAGTAACAGGAGATGAGCATCAGCACTATTAGATATTACAGTAACAGGAGATGAGCATCAGCAGTATTAGATATTACAGTAACAGGAGATGAGCATCAGCAGTATTAGATATTACAGTAACAGGAGATGAGCATCAGCAGTATTAGATATTACAGTAACAGGAGATGAGCATCAGCAGTATTAGATATTACAGTAACAGGAGATGAGCATCAGCAGTATTAGATATTACAGTAACAGGAGATGAGCATCAGCAGTATTAGATATTACAGTAACAGGGGATGAGCATCAGCACTATTAGATATTACAGTAACAGGGGATGAGCAACAGCAGTATTAGATATTACTGTAACAGTAGATGAGCAACAGCAGTATTAGATATTACTGTAACAGGAGATGAGCATCAGCAGTATTAGATATTACAGTAACAGGGGATGAGCATCAGCACTATTAGATATTACAGTAACAGGAGATGAGCATCAGCAGTATTAGATATTACAGTAACAGGGGATGAGCATCAGCACTATTAGATATTACAGTAACAGGAGATGAGCATCAGCAGTATTAGATATTACAGTAACAGGAGATGAGCATCAGCAGTATTAGATATTACAGTAACAGGAGATGAGCATCAGCAGTATTAGATTTTACAGTAACAGGAGATGAGCAACAGCAGTATTAGATATTACTGTAACAGGAGATGAGCATCAGCAGTATTAGATATTACAGTAACAGGAGATGAGCATCAGCAGTATTAGATATTACAGTAACAGGAGATGAGCATCAGCAGTATTAGATATTACAGTAACAGGAGATGATCAACAGCAGTATTAGATATTACAGTAACAGGAGATGAGCATCAGCACTATTAGATATTACAGTAACAGGAGATGAGCATCAGCAGTATTAGATATTACAGTAACAGGAGATGAGCATCAGCAGTATTAGATATTACAGTAACAGGAGATGAGCATCAGCAGTATTAGATATTACAGTAACAGGAGATGAGCATCAGCAGTATTAGATATTACAGTAACAGGAGATGAGCATCAGCAGTATTAGATATTACAGTAACAGGAGATGAGCAACAGCAGTATTAGATATTACAGTAACAGGAGATGAGCATCAGCAGTATTAGATATTACAGTAACAGGAGATGAGCATAACAGCAGTATTAGATATTACAGTAACAGGAGATGAGCATCAGCAGTATTAGATATTACAGTAACAGGAGATGAGCATCAGCAGTATTAGAGCAACAGGAGATGAGCATCAGTATTAGATATTACAGTAACAGGAGATGAGCATCAGCAGTATTAGATATTACAGTAACAGGAGATGAGCATCAGCAGTATTAGATATTACAGTAACAGGAGATGAGCATCAGCAGTATTAGATATTACAGTAACAGGAGATGAGCATCAGCAGTATTAGATATTACAGTAACAGGAGATGAGCATCAGCAGTATTAGATATTACAGTAACAGGAGATGAGCATCAGCAGTATTAGATATTACAGTAACAGGAGATGAGCATCAGCAGTATTAGATATTACAGTAACAGGAGATGAGCAACAGCAGTATTAGATATTACAGTAACAGGAGATGAGCAACAGCAGTATTAGATATTACAGTAACAGGAGATGAGCATCAGCAGTATTAGATATTACAGTAACAGGGGATGAGCATCAGCAGTATTAGATATTACAGTAACAGGAGATGAGCATCAGCAGTATTAGATATTACAGTAACAGGAGATGAGCATCAGCAGTATTAGATATTACAGTAACAGGAGATGAGCATCAGCAGTATTAGATATTACAGTAACAGGAGATGAGCATCAGCAGTATTAGATATTACAGTAACAGGAGATGAGCATCAGCAGTATTAGATATTACAGTAACAGGAGATGAGCATCAGCAGTATTAGATATTACAGTAACAGGAGATGAGCATCAGCAGTATTAGATATTACAGTAACAGGGGATGAGCATCAGCAGTATTAGATATTACAGTAACAGGATTAACTGCTGCTGTTTCTGATGATGTGTTGTCTCAGCATCTCTGCCTGTCAGCCAATCCTGGGGATATAGGGATGGAGGGGTCATGACCTGGACCTCACCCATCTGGTGTACTGTAAAGCCTGAGTCCCAAAGCATCTTCCAGTCCCCTAGCCTCAAGCCTCTCCCTTAGGCCTAGTCTCCTAGCCTGTAGCTACTCCCTAACCCCTAACCCCTAGCCTCTAGCTGCTCCCTAACCCCTAACCCCCTATCCTCTAGCTGCTCCCTATCCCCTAAACCCCTATCCTCTAGCTGCTCCCTAACCCCTAACCCCTATCCTCTAGCTGCTCCCTAACCCCTAACCCCCTATCCTCTAGCTGCTCCCTAACCCCTAACCCCCTATCCTCTAGCTGCTCCCTAACCCCTAACCCCCTATCCTCTAGCTGCTCCCTAACCCCTAACCCCCTATCCTCTAGCTGCTCCCTATCCCCTAACCCCTATCCTCTAGCTGCTCCCTATCCCCAAAATCCCTATCCTCTAGCTGCTCCCTAACCCCTAGCGCCTAGATTCTAAATACTCCCTAACCCCTATCCTCTAGCTACTCCCTAACCCCTAACCCCCTAGCCTCTAGCTGCTCCCTAACCCCTAGCGCCTAGATTCTAACTACTCCCTAACCCCTAACCCCCTAGCCTCTAGCTACTCCCTAACCCCTAGCGCCTAGATTCTAACTACTCCCTAACCCCTAAACCCCTATCCTCTAGCTACTCCCTAACCCATAACCCCCTATCCTCTAGCTGCTCCCTATCCCCTAGCGCCTAGATTCTAACTACTCCCTAACCCCTAACCCCTATCCTCTAGCTACTCCCTAACCCCTAACCCCCTAGCCTCTAGCTGCTCCCTATCCCCTAGCCCCATGATCTATAGCTGCTCCCTATCCCCTAGCGCCTAGATTCTAAATACTCCCTAACCCCTAACCCCCTATCCTCTAGCTGCTCCCTATCCCCTAGCGCCTAGATTCTAAATACTCCCTAACCCCTAAACCCCTATCCTCTTGCTACTCCCTAACCCCTAACCCCCTAGCCTCTAACTGCTCCCTATCCCCTAGCCCCCTAGCCTCTAACTACTCCCTAACCCCTAACCCCCTAGCCTCTAACTACTCCCTAACCCCTAACCCCCTAGCCTCTAGCTGCTCCCTAACCCCTAAACCCCTATCCTCTAGCTACTCCCTAACCCCTAAACCCCTATCCTCTAGCTACTCCCTACTCCCTAACCCCTAGCGCCTAGATTCTAGCTACTCCCTAAGCCCTATTCTGTAATTTGCATGGTGCCTGCTGTCTGGAGCTGATGTGTGAGAGAGACTGTGCCTGGCTTGGCTTGAATAGAACGACTGAACCACCGAAGGTCGTTTACATGAGGCTGGTGATTGAAGGGTTGATACTCCATGGAAGGATACTGATGTAATCTACTGTATGTCACACTAGAGCTAGAGAGATCATAGAGTACAGTAAGGTATAGGGGGTATAGAGTACAGTAAGGTATAGGGGGTATGGAGTACAGTAGGGTATAGGGGGTATATAGTACAGTAGGGTATAGGGGGTAAAGAGTACAGTAGGGTATAGAGGGTATAGAGTACAGTAGGGTATAAGGGGTATAGAATACAGTAGGGTATAGGGGGTATAGAGTACAGTAGGGTATAGGGAGTATAGAGTACAGTAGGGTATAAGAGTACAGTAGGGTATAGGGAGTATAGAGTACAGTAGGGTATAGGGGGTGTAGAGTACAGTAGGGTAGGGGGGAATAGAGTACAGTGGGGTATAGGGGGTATAGAGTACAGTAGGCTATAGGGGGTATAGAGTACAGTAGGGTATAGGGGGTATAGAGTACAGTAGGGTATAGGGGGTATAGAGTACAGTAGGGTATAGGGGGCATAGAGTACAGTAGGGTATAGGGGGTATAGAGTACAGTAGGGTATAGGGGTAGGGTACAGTAGGGGGGGTATAGAGTACAGTAGGGTATAGGGGGTATAGAGTACAGAGTAGTAGGGTATAGGGGTATAGAGTACAGTAGGGTATAGGGGATATAGAGTACAGTAGGGTATAGGGGGTATAGAGTACAGTAGGGTATAGGGGGAATAGAGTACAGTAGGGTATAGGGGGTATAGAGTACAGTAGGGTATAGGGGTATAGAGTACAGTAGGGTATATAGAGAGTACAGTAGGGTATTGAGTACAGTAGGATATAGGGGGTATAGCGTACAGTAGGGTATAGGGGGAATAGAGTACAGTAGGGTATAGGGGGTATAGAGTACAGTAGGGTATAGGGGGAATATAGTACAGTAGGGTATTGAGTACAGTAGGCTATAGGGGGTATAGAGTACACTAGGGTATAGGGGGTATAGAGTACAGTAGGGTATAGGGGGTATAGAGTACAGTAGGGTATAGGGGGTATAGAGTAGAGGGGGTATAGGGGTATTGAGTACAGTAGGATATAGGGGGTATAGCGTACAGTAGGGTATAGGGGGTATAGAGTACAGTAGGGTATAGGGGGTATAGAGTACAGTAGGGTATAGGGGGTATAGAGTACAGTAGGGTATAGGGGATATAGAGTAGAGTAGGGTATAGGGGGTATAGAGACAGTAGGGTATGGGGGTATAGAGTACAGTAGGGTATAGGGGGTATAGAGTACAGTAGGGTATAGGGGGTATAGAGTACAGTAGGGTATAGGGGGTATAGAGGTAGGGTATAGGGGGTATAGAGGACAGTAGGGTATAGGGGGTATAGAGTGCAGTAGGGTATAGAGGGGTATAGAGTACAGTAGGATATAGGGGGTATAGAGTACAGTAGGGTATAGAGGGTATAGAGTACAGTAGGGTATAGGGGGTATAGAGTACAGTAGGGTATAGGGGGTATAGAGTACAGTAGGGTATAGGGGGTATAGAGTACAGTAGGGTATAGGGGATATAGAGTACAGTAGGGTATTGAGTACAGTAGGATATAGGGGGTATAGAGTACAGTAGGGTATAGGGGTATAGAGTACAGTAGGATATAGGGGTATAGAGTACAGTAGGGTATAGGGGGTATAGAGTACAGTAGGATATAGGGGGTATAGAGTACAGTAGGGTATAGGGGGTATAGAGTACAGTAGGGTATTGAGTACAGTAGGATATAGGGGGTATAGAGTACAGTAGGGTATAGGGGTATAGATTACAGTAGGATATAGGGGTTATAGAGTACAGTAGGGTATAGGGGGTATAGAGTACAGTAGGGTATTGAGTACAGTAGGATATAGGGGGTATAGAGTACAGTAGGGTATAGGGGGTATAGAGTACAGTAGGGTATTGAATACAGTAGGATATAGGGGGTATAGATTACAGTAGGGTATAGGGGGTATAGAGTACAGTAGGGTATAGGGGGTATAGAGTACAGTAGGGTATTGAGTACAGTAGGATATAAGGGGTATAGAGTACAGTAGGGTATAGGGGGTATAGAGTACAGTAGGATATAGGGGGTATAGAGTACAGTAGGGTATAGGGGGTATAGAGTACAGTAGGCTATAGGGGGTATAGAGTACAGTAGGCTATAGGGGGTATAGAGTACAGTAGGGTATAGGGGGTATAGAGTACAGTAGGGTATAGGGGGTATAGAGTACAGTAGGGTATAGAGGGTATAGAGTACAGTAGGGTATAGGGGGTATAGAGTACAGTAGGGTATTGAGTACAGTAGGATATAGGGGGTATAGCGTACAGTAGGGTATAGGGGGAATAGAGTACAGTAGGGTATAGGGGGTATAGAGTACAGTAGGGTATAGGGGGTATAGAGTACAGTAGGGTATAGGGGGTATAGAGTACAGTAGGGTATTGAGTACAGTAGGATATAGGGGGTATAGCGTACAGTAGGTTATAGGGGGAATAGAGTACAGTAGGGTATAGGGGGTATAGAGTACAGTAGGGTATAGGGGGAATATAGTACAGTAGGGTATTGAGTACAGTAGGATATAGGGGGTATAGAGTACAGTAGGGTATAGGGGGTATAGAGTACAGTAGGGTATAGGGGGTATAGAGTAGAGTAGGGTATAGGGGTATAGAGTACAGTAGGGTATAGGGGTATAGAGTACAGTAGGGTATAGGGGGTATAGAGTACAGTAGGGTATAGGGGGTATGGAGTACAGTAGGGTTTAGAGTACAGTAGGGTATAGGGGGTATAGAGTACAGTAGGGGGTATTGAGTACAGTAGGATATAGGGGTATAGAGTACAGTAGGGTATAGGGGGAATAGAGTACAGTAGGGTATAGGGGGTATAGAGTACAGTAGGGTATAGGGGGTATAGAGTACAGTAGGGTATAGGGGGTATAGAGTACAGTAGGGGGTATTGAGTACAGTAGGATATAGGGGGTATAGATAAGAGCGTCTGCTAAATGACTTAAATGTAAATGTAAATGTATAGCGTACAGTAGGGTATAGGGGGAATAGAGTACAGTAGGGTATAGGGGGTATAGAGTACAGTAGGGTATAGGGGGAATATAGTACAGTAGGGTATTGTGTACAGTAGGATATAGGGGGTATAGAGTACAGTAGGGTATAGGGGGTATAGAGTACAGTAGGGTATAGGGGGTATAGGGGGAGTAGAGTAGGGTATAGGGGGTATAGAGTACAGTAGGGTATGGGGGTATAGAGTACAGTAGGGTATAGGGGGTATAGAGTACAGTAGGGTATAGGGGGTATAGAGTACAGTAGGGTATAGGGGGTATAGAGGACAGTAGGGTATAGGGGGTATAGAGTGCAGTAGGTTATAGAGGGGTATAGAGTACAGTAGGATATAGGGGGTATAGAGTACAGTAGGGTATAGGAGGTATAGAGTACAGTAGGGTATAAGGGGTATAGAGTACAGTAGGGTATAGGGGGTATAGAGTACAGTAGGGTATAGGGGGTATAGAGTACAGTAGGGTATAGAGTACAGTAGTGTATAGGGGGTATAGAGGACAGTAGGGAATAGGGGGTATAGAGTACAGTAGGGTATAGGAGGTATAGAGTACAGTAGGGTATAGGGGGTATAGAGTACAGTAGGGTATAGGGGTATAGAGTACAGTAGGGTATAGGGGGTATAGAGCACAGTAGGGTATAGGGGGTATAGAGTACAGTAGGGAATAGGGGGTATAGAGTACAGTAGGGTATAGGGGGTATAGAGTACAGTAGGGTATAGGGGGTATAGAGTACAGTAGGGTATAGGGGTATAGAGTACAGTAGGGTATAGGGGGTATAGAGTACAGTAGGGTATAGGGGGTATAGAGTACAGTAGGGTATAGGGTACAGTAGGGTATAGAGTACAGTAGGGTATAGGGTCAGGTGTTTACGGCTCCACAGTTCATATAGTGTTTAGTATAGAATTGTTACACGGTTACTAAATGGAGTCAACAGACACATTGATAAAGTATTTACCATTAAAACGTGTTAAAACATTTCATATTCCAATGTTGTGGTATTTATGGTGTGGTTGTCACCAGACCAGTGAGACTGTAGGCTAAACTACATTATGGAGAAGTTGTGTTCTGGGTTTTTTGGTTGTAAATTCTTCTAGAGGACAGCATGTAAATGTACAAAACGACTAAACAAAAGAGGTCAGGGTAACTTTAGAGAGCGACGTGTCACCCAGCCCTGCTATCCTGTTTCATCATATTCCTGGAAACACGCAGCCACTCCTTCACGAGGGACAACACATATCCCCCAGCCTCCCCTCACGCAAACCCCGACCACACATCACTGGGAGTGGGGATAACACCCATCCCCGATAGACTCTATTCCCCTGGAGCTGAGCCAAACGCTCACTGCACAGTGAACCCAGACCCGATCCTGTACCATGCATACCCAACCCCCTATCCTGCAACCCCAGCCCTATATCCTCCATACACCCAACCCTTATCCGCTCAGTGGCTACGTGGGACCTATAGTAAGTGAGCCCCATGCAGGGAGAGGGAACTGGGTGAATATGAGCAGTGGTTTTAAAAAACTTAAGTAAAAAATATTTAAAGTACTACTTAAGTAGTTTTTTGAGGTATCTGTACTTTACTATATATAATTTTCGACTACTTTTACTTCACTACATTCCTAAAGAGAAAAGAAATGTACTTTTTTTACTTCATACTTCATACATTTTCCCTGACACCCAAAAGGACAGGACAGGAAAATGGTCCAATTCACGCAATTATCAAGAGAACATCCCTGGTCATCCCTACTAGCCTCTGATCTGGAGGACAAACTAAACAGAGAACATCCCTGGTCATCTACTGCCTCTGATCTGGAGGACAAACTAAACAGAGAACATCCCTGGTCATCCCTACTGCCTCTGATCTGGAGGACTCACTAAACAGAGAACATCCCTGGTCATCCCTACTGCCTCTGATCTGGAGGACTCACTAAACAGAGAACATCCCTGGTCATCCCTACTGCCTCTGATCTGGAGGACTCACTAAACAGAGAACATCCCTGGTCATCCCTACTGCCTCTGATCTGGAGGACTCACTAAACAGAGAACATCCCTGGTCATCCCTACTGCCTCTGATCTGGAGGACTCACTAAACAGAGAACATCCCTGGTCATCCCTACTGCCTCTGATCTGGAGGACTCACTAAACAGAGAACATCCCTGGTCATCCCTACTAGCCTCTGATCTGGAGGACTCACTAAACAGAGAACATCCCTGGTCATCCCTACTAGCCTCTGATCTGGAGGACTCACTAAACAGAGAACATCCCTGGTCATCCCTACTAGCCTCTGATCTGGAGGACTCACTAAACAGAGAACATCCCTGGTCATCCCTACTGCCTCTGATCTGGAGGACTCACTAAACAGAGAACATCCCTGGTCATCCCTACTGCCTCTGATCTGGAGGACTCACTAAACAGAGAACATCCCTGGTCATACACATACATACATACATATCCGCATATAGACATACACATACCTATATACTTATACACATAAATATACATACATACTTTAAAATATATATATACCTTTATGGGTATCCCCACCCAAACCCTAGAACCCCTCCCCCAAACCCTACCACCCCTCCCCCAAACCCTAACGCCCCCCAAACCCTACCACCCCTCCCCCAACTGAGTAAATCCAATAAACACTTATTAGGCTTCCACCTTCAGTTTATACATATTATACACATTTTACAGACACAATCTATTTAACAATAGTTATATGTAGTTTGTTTTGAGTCATACAGGTCCTTCTGTAGCTCAGTTGGTAGAGCATGGTGCTTGTACGCCAGGGTAGTCCCTGGTTCATCCCTACGGGACCACCCATACAGAGAACATATGCACACATGACTGTAAGTCGCTTTGGATAAAAGCGTCTGCTAAATGGCATATATTATAATTATATTATATCATTCCTCTATTTCTGATGTCCATCCAGGTATGATTTCTACTTGTAACTGTGCTGTTTCACAAACGTTCTGAACCTATATACATTTGACAGACCCCTGTATGTTTTACATTTGGTTGTTCATCTTGTTATTAGTCCCACCCTTCAGCTCCATTCAACCCCCCCCACAACAACTACATTTTAACAGACCCCTGTATGTTTTACATTTGGTTGTTCATCTTGTTGTTATTAGTCCCACCCTTCAGCTCCATTCAACCCCCAACAACTACATTTTGACAGACCCCTGTATGTTTTACATTTGGTTGTTCATCTTGTATGAACATTGTTATTAGTCCCACCCTTCAGCTCCATTCAACCCCCCAACAACTACATTTGACAGACCCCTGTATGTTTTACATTTGGTTGTTCATCTTGTTGTTATTAGTCCCACCCTTCAGCTCCATTCAACCCCCCAACAACTACATTTGACAGACCCTGTATGTTTTACATTTGGTTGTTCATCTTGTTGTTATTAGTCCCACCCTTCAGCTCCATTCAACCCCCCAACAACTACATTTGGTTGTTCATCTTGTTGTTATTAGTCCCACCCTTCAGCTCCATTCAACCCCCAACTACATTTTGACAACTACATTTGACAGACCCCTGTATGTTTTACATTTGGTTGTTCATCTTGTTGTTATTAGTCCCACCCTTCAGCTCCATTCAACCCCCCCCAACAACTACATTTTGACAGACCCCTGTATGTTTTACATTTGGTTGTTCATCTTGTTGTTATTAGTCCCACCCTTCAGCTCCATTCAACCCCCCCCCCAACTACATTTGGTTGTTCATCTTGTTGTTATTAGTCCCACCCTTCAGCTCCATTCAACCCCCCCCCCTGTACAACTACATTTGGTTGTTCATCTTGTTGTTATTAGTCCCACCCTTCAGCTCCATTCAACCCCCCCAACTACATTTTAACAGACCCCTGTATGTTTTACATTTGGTTGTTCATCTTGTTGTTATTAGTCCCACCCTTCAGCTCCATTCAACCCCCCCCCCCCAACAACTACATTTGGTTGTTCATCTTGTTGTTATTAGTCCCACCCTTCAGCTCCATTCAACCCCCCCCCCAACAACTACATTTGGTTGTTCATCTTGTTGTTATTAGTCCCACCCTTCAGCTCCATTCAACCCCCCCACCCCAACAACTACATTTGGTTGTTCATCTTGTTGTTATTAGTCCCACCCTTCAGCTCCATTCAACCCCCCACCCCAACAACTACATTTGGTTGTTCATCTTGTTGTTATTAGTCCCACCCTTCAGCTCCATTCAACCCCCCCCAACAACTACATTTTGACAGACCCCTGTATGTTTTACATTTGGTTGTTCATCTTGTTGTTATTAGTCCCACCCTTCAGCTCCATTCAACCCCCCCCCCAACAACTACATTTGGTTGTTCATCTTGTTGTTATTAGTCCCACCCTTCAGCTCCATTCAACCCCCCCCCAACAACTACATTTGGTTGTTCATCTTGTTGTTATTAGTCCCACCCTTCAGCTCCATTCAACCCCCCCCAACAACTACATTTGGTTGTTCATCTTGTTGTTATTAGTCCCACCCTTCAGCTCCATTCAACCCCCCCCTCCAACAACTACATTTTCTTTCACATTGTAGGCTACCATATTATTTAAATCAGAACAGTACGGAACAGAATATAGCAGAAAATAAAATAATAGACGACATTTGTATTGGGACGGCAGGGAGCCTAGTTGTTAGTGTCGGTCATGTAACTGAAAGGTTGCTGGATCAAATCCCCCGAGCTGACAAGGTAAACATATGTCGTTCTGCCCCCTGAACAAGGCAGTTAACACACTGTTCCCTGGTAGGCTGGTCATTGTAAATAAGAAATAGTTCCTAAACTGACTTGCCTAGTTATATAAAGGTTACCATGCTGCATAGGCTGACCTAACTCTGCAGAAGAGTGATTCATTCAAAATAAAAACACCCCCTCTCTTTCAGTTAGCTAATATGAATAGATTACTAATATAAAAATCACATCAACAGGAGAGGTAGGGTTTCTATCAGAGAGTGAAGTCACATCAAGAGGAGAAGTATCTTCGCAGGAAGGCTGGTTGTAAAATAGCAGAATGTGACGTTGGTTGCCTACGCTTTTCTCTCGCTACATGCCAGTCGGGTGGGTGGGTCATTCTTATTCGCTAGAGAAAGAATACACGCAACAATTATTTATTTGTTTGCCTCGTCGCACGTTAAAGTTAAAAAACAGTGGGCTTTAATAAAATCCTGAAATAAAATATACGTAAATAACATACATAATACGACGTGAAATTACGGTGTAAACTGTGAAGTCATGCGTTGTCCTCCGCCTCGTATTAAACTCGTGTGCAGTGCTAGTCAGCAGACGCTGTTTTCAACCGCGCCCACTCTTGAACTCGTCGACACCGGCGTGCATGTTGCACGGTGGTGCACGAACTCAGGAACAAAACAACCCCCAGACCCAGAAAAACTGTTCCCGCTTCCGTGACTACACTGCCTTGTCTACAACTCTATGGACTCATATGTAGGTTAACCACATCACATTGTAGAAGGGGGCCTCTCTATTCAGATTCTACTTAAAAAATATATATATATCTATATATATATATCTATATATATATATATATATATATATATAGACCTCAAAGAAAATAAGAGTATTGTAATGACCCGACTAGATCATAAAGGAACAATTGTCCAGACAGAGGCTTGAGTTTACGAATTGACGGTTTATTACACCAACTTTACACAGGCTACTGTTTGGGCCGTAGCACACGCCAAATAGATGACACAAGCCAATCGT
>NW_025746905.1:0-37500 GCF_021184085.1 Oncorhynchus gorbuscha
CAGCCCCAGAATCTATAATATGCATATAATTGTCAGATTAGGATAGAAAACACTCTAAAGTTTCCAAAACTTTCAAAATATTGTCTGTGAGTATAACAGAACTGATATTGCAGGCGAAAACCTGAGGAAGTGCTGTTTTTCCTGAAAGCTCTCTGTTCCATTGCCTGCCTTCGATCCATTTAAAGGGATATCAACCAGATTCATTTTCCTATGGCTTCCACATGTTCTGAACAGTCTTTAGACATAGTTTCAGGCTTTTATTTTGAAAAATGACCGAGAAAGATCACATCGCGTCATTGTATGGCAGGGTGCCAGCAGCGTTTTGCATGCGCAACAACTTGGAGCAGACAATTTCTCTCTCTCCTATTGAAGAAGGTACAGTCCGGTTGAAATATTATCGATTATATATGTTTAAAAACAACCTGCGGATTGATTATAAAAAACATTTGACATGTTTCTACGAACTTTACGGATACCTTTTGGAATTTTCGTCTGCCTGGTCGTGACCGCTTGAGCCTCTGGATTTCTGAACATAACGGGCAAACCAAATGGAGGTATTTTGGATATAAAAATCATCTTTATGGAACAAAAGGAACATTTATTGTGTAACTGGGAGTCTCGTGAGTGCAAATATCCGAAGATCATCAAAGGTAAGCGATTCATTTTATTGCTTTTCTGACTTTCGTGACCAATCTACTTTGCTGCTAGCTGTTTGTAATGTTTTGTCTGCTGAGTGAGAAGTCCTTACATAAACGCTTGGATAGCTTTCGCCGAAAAGATTTTTTGAAATCTGACACGCCAGGTGGATTAACAACAAAATAATTTAAATATTTTTAGTCATTTCATTTGAATTTGGCGCTCTGCCATTCAGCGGATGTTGACGAAAATGATCCCGCTAACGGGATGGGTGCCTCAAGAAGTTAACAACTTTTCATGTTCAAAACTCTCCTCAAACAATAGCATTATATTATTTCACTGTAATAGCTACTGTAAATTGGACAGTGCAGTTAGAATGAACAAGAATTTAAGCTTTCTGCCAATATCAGACATGTCTATGTCCTGGGAAATGTTCTTGTTACTTACAACCTCATGCTAATCGCATTAGCCTACGTTAGCTCAACCGTCCTGCAGGGGACCCACCAATCCCGAAGAAGTTTAACATTGGATTTGATTGGATTGTTCAGAGGCTGGTTGCACTACCCACTGCAGATGGAGGTGCATTGTGGCTCATGGGGGCACCTGACCAATATACGTTTAGGAAAGGTGAGATGGAAGGCACTATGGAACTCACATACATAATGTGTTCTGTTTTCAATACAAGACCCTCTTCACTCTGTATAATGCACTACTTATGATGAGAGTGAGAGAGAGAGAGAGAGAGAGAGAGAGAGAGAGAGAGAGAGAGAGAGAGAGAGAGAGAGAGAGACAGAGAGACAGAGAGACAGAGAGACAGAGGAGAGAGAGAGAGAGAGAGAGAGAGGTGGAGAGGGAGAAGAGAGAGAGAGAGAGAGAGAGAGAGAGGGTGGAGAGGGAGAAAGAAGAGAGAGAGAGAGGTGGAGAGGGAGAAGAGAGAGAGAGAGAGAGAGAGAGAGACAGAGAGAGAGAGAGAGAGAGAGAGAGAGAGAGAGAGAGAGAGAGAGAGAGGAGAGAGAGAGAGAGAGAGAGAGAGAGAGAGAGAGAGAGAGAGAGAGAGAGAGAGAGAGAGAGAGAGAGAGAGAGAGAGAGAGAGAGAGAGAGAGAGAGAGAGAGAGAGGGTGGAGAAGGAGAAAGAGATAGAGAGAGAGAGAGAGGGTGGAGAGGGAGAAAGAGAGAGAGAGAGAGAGAGAGAGAGAGAGAGAGAGAGAGAGAGAGAGAGAGAGAGAGAGAGAGAGAGAGTATGCCTAAGCAAAATGTTGCAATGTTTACCAGTGTTACTAGCCGTGTAAAACAACCATTAGGTAAACCAGGGGCCCCGAACAGACACTGGGACATGCCTTGTATTGTATTGCATACTCACCCAGCATAGTACATGTTTTGAATATTGAAGATTTTAGGTCACCTGGCAAACTTTATTTAGTATTTTTGTGATTTACAGTAGAAAATAAAACACCACAAGGCACCACTTCCTCCTCAGCGTGAGGGTAACAGTATAACTTTAGACCGTCCCCTCGCCCATACCCGGCGCGAACCAAGGACCCTCTGCACAAATCAACAACAGTCACCCTCGAAGCATCGTTACCCATCGCTCCACAAAAGCCGCAGCCCTTGCAGAGCAAGGGGAACCACTACCTCAAGGTCTCAGAACAAGTGACGTCACCGATTGAAACACTATTTAGCACCACCGCTAACTAGCTAGCCATTTCACATCCGTTACATGAGCACATAAACATCTCGTCAAATACCATCTCAAGACAATACAAGCCCCTCTATTGGTTAGATTTAATACCATCTCAAGACAATACAAGCCCCTCTATTGGTTACATTTAATACCATCTCAAGATAATACAAGCCCCTCTATTGGTTACATTTAATAACATCTCAAGACAATACAAGCCCTCTATTGGTTACATTTAATACCATCTCAAGACAGTACAAGCCCCTCTATTGGTTACATTTAATAACATCTCAAGACAATACAAGCCCCTCTATTGGTTACATTTAATACCATCTCAAGACAGTACAAGCCCCTCTATTGGTTACATTTAATACCATCTCAAGACAATACAAGCCCCTCTATTGGTTACATTTAATACCATCTCAAGACAATACAAGCCCCTCTATTGGTTACATTTAATACCATCTCAAGATAATACAAGCCCCTCTATTGGTTACATTTAATACCATCTCAAGATAATACAAGCCCCTCTATTGGTTACATTTAATACCATCTCAAGATAATACAAGCCCCTCTATTGGTTACATTTAATACCATCTCAAGACAATACAAGCCCCTCTATTGGTTACATTTAATACCATCTCAAGACAGTACAAGCCCCTCTATTGGTTACATTTAATACCATCTCAAGACAATACAAGCCCCTCTATTGGTTACATTTAATACCATCTCAAGACAATACAAGCCCCTCTATTGGTTACATTTAATACCATCTCAAGATAATACAAGCCCCTCTATTGGTTACATTTAATACCATCTCAAGATAATACAAGCCCCTCTATTGGTTACATTTAATACCATCTCAAGACAATACAAGCCCCTCTATTGGTTACATTTAATACCATCTCAAGACAATACAAGCCCCTCTATTGGTTACATTTAATACCATCTCAAGATAATACAAGCCCCTCTATTGGTTACATTTAATACCATCTCAAGACAATACAAGCCCCTCTATTGGTTACATTTAATACCATCTCAAGACAATACAAGCCCCTCTATTGGTTACATTTAATACCATCTCAAGACAATACAAGCCCCTCTATTGGTTACATTTAATACCATCTCAAGATAATACAAGCCCCTCTATTGGTTACATTTAATACCATCTCAAGACAATACAAGCCCTCTATTGGTTACATTTAATACCATCTCAAGATAATACAAGCCCCTCTATTGGTTACATTTAATACCATCTCAAGACAATACAAGCCCCTCTATTGGTTACATTTAATACCATCTCAAGACAATACAAGCCCCTCTATTGGTTACATTTAATACCATCTCAAGACAATACAAGCCCCTCTATTGGTTACATTTAAAACCATCTCAAGACAATACAAGCCCCTCTATTGGTTACGTTTAAAACCATCTCAAGACAATACAAGCCCCTCTATTGGTTACATTTAAAACCATCTCAAGACAATACAAGCCCCTCTATTGGTTACATTTAAAACCATCTCAAGAGAGAGATATTTATTTCCATGTCATCTGACCAGAGCACCGGTTCCAGTCCATGTGCCATGTATCAAATTACAGGTGAATACATCTGTTGGTTGACATGAAAATAAAGCTCTTTACCTTCTGTCAAACATGGTGGTGGATCTGTGATGTTATGGGGCTGTTTAGCCTCCATTCGTCCTGGGATCCTTGTTAACAAGGTCAACGGCAAAATGAACTTTACTCAGTACCAAGACATGTGTGTCAGTGTAGCTCAGTTGGTAGAGCATGGAGCTTGTAACGCCAGGGTAGTGGGTTCGATCCCGGGACCACCCATACGTAGAATGTATGCACACATGACTGTAAGTCGCTTTGGATAAAAGCGTCTGCTAAATGGCATATATTATATTATTATAATTATTTAGACGCCTACCTTTGAGGAAAAAGTTTAAACAAAATCTCTTTCTCTGAGCAATTGTATTAGTATAAAATAAAATAAAAATTTAAAAAATGAACATACAATATAGCTCAGTATTTAAATAATTTATTTAATATTTATTTTTTCTCATCTTTATCAAGGGTGTCAATCGTTTAGGACCCCCGGTACATTTGAAAACATTTTCAGAAGAGAAGTAACAGACAACACATTTTAGCTAGCTTACTATGTAACGGGTATATGTTGTCACAAACTTAACTTAAAACATGTACACTTTCAGATACAGTTAAATACAGTAATGTCATTTTGTTATTGGCTATGATGTTTCTGTAAATAAATACTATTTCTCTTAGTTACCTCTACAACAGATAATCATATCATATTTTTCATCAGGATTTTACACTAAACCTAAATGCTCAGATTTTTCTCAGCTCACAAAATAAACATGAATATATTGGTGTATTATCCATAATCATAACAGTCATTGTTTAAGATTGATATTTTTTAGCGAACGTCACCAACATCCTGATTGAGATCACAACACACAACCACACGTCCATTGAGGAAATTAAAGACCACTACGATTTGACAGCTTGGTTGGCATTTCAAACACTTCTCTCCTCTTGTTACGGGATAAACTCTCTTCACATGTCTGCTGTGCCTCCTTCGAGCCATCCATCCCTCACTCTATCCCTCCATCCATCCCTCACTCTATCCCTCCATCACTCCCTCTATCCATCCCTCCATCACTCCCTCTATCCATCCATCCATCCTTCCCTCTCTCTAGCCATCCATCCATCCATCCATCCTCCCCTCTCTCTAGCCATCCATCACTCACTCTATCCATCCCTCCCTCTCTCTCTCTCTCTCCATCTCTCTCTCTCTCTCTCTCTCTCTCTCTCTCTCTCTCTCTCTCTCTCTCTCTCTCTCTCTCTCTCTCTCTCTCTCTCTCTCTCTCTCTCCCTCCCTCCCTCCCTCCCTCCCTCCCTCCCTCCATCCATCCTCCATGTGAACAGACCCCTGTCTTCTTCCTGGGCTCAGATCACCATCCAGTGTTGGAGCTGTGGAAACCAATGGGAAAGGACAATAAATACACAAAGGTAAGGTAAGGTAAGGTAAGGTAAGGTAAGGTAAGGTAAGGTAAGGTAAGGTAAGGTAAGGTAAGGTAAGGTAAGGTAAGGTAAGGTAGGGTAAGGTAGGGTAAGGTAGGGTAAGATAAGTAGGGGAGGTTAAGGTAAGGTGAGGTAAGGTAAGATAAGTAGGGTAGGGTAAGGTAAGGTAGGGTAAGGTAAGGTAGGGTAAGATAAGTAGGGGAGGTTAAGGTAAGGTAAGGTAGGGTAAGATAAGTAGGGGAGGTTAAGGTAAGGTAGGGTAAGGTAAGGTAAGGTAAGGTAAGGTAAGGTAAGGTAAGGTAAGGTAAGGTAAGGTAAGGTAAGGTAGGGTAGGGTAAGGTACGGTAAGGTAAGGTAAGGTAAGGTAAGGTAGGGTAGGGTAGGGTAAGGTAAGGTAAGATAAGTAGGGGAGGTTAAGGTAAGGTAAGGTAAGGTAAGGTAAGGTAAGGTAAGGTAAGGTAAGGTAAGGTAAGGTAAGGTAAGGTAAGGTAAGATAAGTAGGGGAGGTTAAGGTAAGGTAAGGTAAGGTAAGGTAAGGTAAGGTAAGGTAAGGTAAGGTAAGGTAAGGTAGGGTAAGATAAGTAGGGGAGGTTAAGGTAAGGTAAGGTAAGGTAAGGTAAGGTAAGGTAAGGTAAGGTAGGGTAAGGTAAGGTAAGGTAAGGTAAGGTAAGGTAAGGTAAGGTAAGGTAAGGTAAGGTAAGGTAGGGTAAGGTAAGGTAGGGTAAGGTAAGGTAAGGTAAGATAAGTAGGGGAGGTTAAGGTAAGGTAAGGTAAGGTAAGGTAAGGTAAGGTAAGGTAAGGTAAGGTAAGGTAAGGTAAGGTAAGGTAAGGTAAGGTAAGGTAGGGTAAGATAAGTAGGGGAGGTTAAGGTAAGGTAAGGTAAGGTAAGGTAAGGTAAGGTAAGGTAAGGTAAGGTAAGGTAAGGTAAGGTAAGGTAAGGTAAGGTAAGGTAAGGTAAGGTAAGGTAAGGTAAGGTAAGTAGGGGAGGTTAAGTAATGTCAAGTAAACAGTGAAGAGCAGCTTACCGTAAACCTCCTAACTTCTCCGTTATCCACCAGGTGGTGTTCGTGCTCAGGCGTTATGGCGTAGGCCAGTCTCTACAGGAAGACAGGAATCACTTACCAAATAAACTAACTTGTCTTCATTATACAAATCATTGTGCATTAATTACCAAGCTGGGATATTCAGATTTGCTGGTGATGTTATAGCTCATCAACCATATTGCTCACATACCGAATATATATGTGTCACTGTCAGTGTTGACATTTCTGTGCATTGATGTTGATAAAAGTGGGCATCACTTTGGTTAAAGGTGTCTGCTAAATCACCATAGCAGCATATATCAATACAAACCAGACTTCCCACTTATATCAACCAGACTTATATCAACCAGACTTATATCAACCAGACTTATATAAACCAGACTTCTATCAACCAGACTTATATCAACCAGACTTATATCAACCAGACTTATATCAACCAGAATTATATAAACCAGAATTATATCAACCAGACTTATATAAACCAGACTTATATCAACCAGACTTCTATCAACCAGACTTATATCAACCAGACTTATATAGACCAGACTTCCCACTTATATAAACCAGACTTATATCAACCAGACTTATATCAACCAGACTTCTATCAACCAGACTTATATAAACCAGACTTATATAGACCAGACTTCCCACTTATATAAACCAGACTTAAATAAACCAGACTTATATCAACCAGACTTATATAAACCATACTTATATAAACCAGACTTATATAAACCAGACTTATATAAACCAGACTTATATAGACCAGACTTCCCACTTATATAAACCAGACTTATATCAACCAGACTTATATAAACCATACTTATATAAACCAGACTTATATAAACCAGACTTATATAGACCAGACTTATATAGACCAGACTTCCCACTTATATAAACCAGACTTATATAAACCAGACTTATATCAACCAGACTTATATAAACCAGACTTCCCACTTGTATAAACCAGACTTATATAAACCAGACTTATATTAACCAGACTTATATCAACCAGACTTATATAAACCAGACTTATATAAACCAGACTTATATCAACCAGACTTATATAAACCAGACTTCCCACTTGTATAAACCACTTATATAAACCAGACTTATATTAACCAGACTTATATCAACCAGACTTATATAAACCAGACTTATATAAACGAGACTTACATCACAGAACTTTCCAGGTAAGGTGCACATCTTGTAGATGGCATAGAGAGGCACCATGGTCATGGAGGATATGGCCAAGCACCAGCCAATCATGTTGGCCCATATGGGAAACGTGTACGTGCCGTAGTTAGGAGGGTTAAAGGTCGCGAAGCTCACCACCACCATGAACTGGAGAAACAGAGGGTTTTGGGATTAGGACACTTTCCTGTTTCAAGTCATAAGGACACTTATGGACCAGCCTCTACTGAAGCTAGCAAACTATAGTTAGTGCCTAGAGCTTGGTGTGCATGACTGAGAGCTGTCATAAGGACATGACTGAGAGCTGTCATAAGGACATGACTGAGAGCTGTCATAAGGACATGACTGAGAGCTGTCATAAGGACATGACTGAGAGCTGTCATAAGGACATGACTGAGAGCTGTCATAAGGACATGACTGAGAGCTGTCATAAGGACATGACTGAGAGCTAAGGTCTGAGAGCTGTCATAAGGACATGACTGAGAGCTGTCATAAGGACATGACTGAGAGCTGTCATAAGGACATGACTGAGAGCTGTCATAAGGACATGACTGAGAGCTGTCATAAGGACATGACTGAGAGCTGTCATAAGGACATGACTGAGAGCTGTCATCAGGACATGACTGAGAGCTGTCATAAGGACATGACTGAGAGCTGTCATCAGGACATGACTGAGAGCTGTCATAAGGACATGACTGAGAGCTGTCATAAGGACATGACTGAGAGCTGTCATAAGGACATGACTGAGAGCTGTCATCAGGACATGACTGAGAGCTGTCATAAGGACATGACTGAGAGCTGTCATAAGGACATGACTGAGAGCTGTCATAAGGACATGACTGAGAGCTGTCATCAGGACATGACTGAGAGCTGTCATAAGGACATGACTGAGAGCTGTCATAAGGACATGACTGAGAGCTGTCATAAGGACATGACTGAGAGCTGTCATAAGGACATGACTGAGAGCTGTCATAAGGACATGACTGAGAGCTGTCATAAGGACATGACTGAGAGCTGTCATAAGGACATGACTGAGAGCTGTCATAAGGACATGACTGAGAGCTGTCATAAGGACATGACTGAGAGCTGTCATAAGGACATGACTGAGAGCTGTCATAAGGACATGACTGAGAGCTGTCATAAGGACATGACTGAGAGCTGTCATAAGGACATGACTGAGAGCTGTCATAAGGACATGACTGAGAGCTGTCATAAGGACATGACTGAGAGCTGTCATAAGGACATGACTGAGAGCTGTCATAAGGACAGGACATGACATGACTGAGAGCTGTCATAAGGACATGACTGAGAGCTGTCATAAGGACATGACTGAGAGCTGTCATAAGGACATGACTGAGAGCTGTCATAAGGACATGACTGAGAGCTGTCATAAGGACATGACTGAGAGCTGCATGGACTATTCACCTGGTTCCGTTTTGCACCAGGTGAACTAAAACATACTTGCCGTGTTTGACCCAGGTGTTTCTCTCTTCATGAACTCACCAGGAGGAAGCAGGGGCTGACAAACTTCCAGCACAGTCTCCAGTACAGGCCTGGTCTCTGTCCGATCATCTCCTCGATGTCGTCACTGAACCGGTCCACTCCTGAAGGGAAGAGTTCAAACCGTGGCAGTAACAAAACGTGTGACGGTCCGTCATTATAACCAGCGTCGGGGTCAATTCAAATTGAAAGCTGTCAATTCAGGAAGTTTTTATTTATTTATTTATTTTTTAAAGACCATCGATTTTCAATAGACTTAAAAGTAAAAGCTATTCATTTTTAAAAAGTTTCTTTTCATTTTTGAAGTTTAAAATCAAATCACTTTCTGAATTGACTACCTTCAATTGGAATTGAACCCTTAACCTGATCAAAACCCTTGAGTCGTCATTCACACAGCAAAGAGAGGGAAAGGGGAGGGGAGGTTTCTCATTCACACAGCAAAGAGAGGGAAAGGGGAGACAGGAAACCTTGAGTCGTCATTCACACAGCAAAGAGAGGGAAAGGGGAGGTTTCTACCACAGCAGACAGGAAACCTTTGAGTCGTCATTCACACAGCAAAGAGAGGGAAAGGGAGGTTTCTACCACAGCAGACAGAAAGGGGAGGTTTCTACCACAGCAGACAGAAAGGGGAGGTTTCTACCACAGCAGACAGGAAGGGGAGGTTTCTACCACAGCAGACAGAAAGGGGAGGTTTCTACCACAGCAGACAGGAAGGGGAGGTTTCTACCACAGCAGACAGTAAACCCTTGAGTCGTCATTCACACAGCAAAGAGAGGGAAAGGGGAGGTTTCTACCACAGCAGACAGAAAGGGGAGGTTTCTACCACAGCAGACAGGAAGGGGAGGTTTCTACCACAGCAGACAGAAAGGGGAGGTTTCTACCACAGCAGACAGGAAGGGGAGGTTTCTACCACAGCAGACAGAAAGGGGAGGTTTCTACCACAGCAGACAGGAAACCCTTGAGTCGTCATTCACACAGCAAAGAGAGGGAAAGGGGAGGTTTCTACCACAGCAGACAGAAAGGGGAGGTTTCTACCACAGCAGACAGAAAGGGGAGGTTTCTACCACAGCAGACAGGAAGCCTTGAGTCATCGTTTACACAGCAAAGAGAGGGAAAGGAGAGGTTTCTACCACAGCAGACAGGAAACCCTTGAGTCGTCATTCACACAGCAAAGAGAGGGAAAGGGGAGGTTTCTACCACAGCAGACAGAAAGGGGAGGTTTCTACCACAGCAGACAGGAAGCCTTGTGTCATCGTTTACAGAGCAAAGAGAGGGAAAGGGGAGGTTTCTACCACAGCAGACAGGAAACCCTTGAGTCGTCATTCACACAGCAAAGAGAGGGAAAGGGGAGGTTTCTACCACAGCAGACAGGAAACCCTTGAGTCATCGTTCACAGAGCAAAGAGAGGGAAAGGGAGGTTTCTACCACAGCAGACAGGAAGGGGAGGTTTCTACCACAGCAGACAGGAAGGGGAGGTTTCTACCACAGCAGACAGAAAGGGGAGGTTTCTACCACAGCAGACAGGAAGGGGAGGTTTCTACCACAGCAGACAGAAAGGGGAGGTTTCTACCACAGCAGACAGGAAACCCTTGAGTCGTCATTCACACAGCAAAGAGAGGGAAAGGGGAGGTTTCTACCACAGCAGACAGAAAGGGGAGGTTTCTACCACAGCAGACAGAAAGGGGAGGTTTCTACCACAGCAGACAGGAAGCCTTGAGTCATCGTTTACACAGCAAAGAGAGGGAAAGGGGAGGTTTCTACCACAGCAGACAGGAAACCCTTGAGTCGTCATTCACACAGCAAAGAGAGGGAAAGGGGAGGTTTCTACCACAGCAGACAGAAAGGGGAGGTTTCTACCACAGCAGACAGGAAGCCTTGTGTCATCGTTTACAGAGCAAAGAGAGGGAAAGGGGAGGTTTCTACCACAGCAGACAGGAAACCCTTGAGTCGTCATTCACACAGCAAAGAGAGGGAAAGGGGAGGTTTCTACCACAGCAGACAGGAAACCCTTGAGTCGTCATTCACACAGCAAAGAGAGGGAAAGGGGAGGTTTCTACCACAGCAGACAGGAAGGGGAGGTTTCTACCACAGCAGACAGAAAGGGGAGGTTTCTACCACAGCAGACAGAAAGGGGAGGTTTCTACCACAGCAGACAGAAAGGGGAGGTTTCTACCACAGCAGACAGGAAGGGGAGGTTTCTACCACAGCAGACAGGAAGGGGAGGTTTCTACCACAGCAGACAGGAAACATTGTGGATGAACAATAGTTTTCTTTGTGTTCTCTCGTTCTGAGGAAACGACAGTACATTTGAAATACAAGGATATTAACATTCTGGTAGCGTGTTTAATACCACCAGCATCCAGTCCCTTCCTCATCTAGGCTTCTCCTCACTCAACCTTCTCTCCTTGTTCCTTGCCTGGGAGGCACTTCTCAAAGCCCAGGCATAATCCCAATGTGACTGGAGCCTATGGAGAGCAGGCAGCTGTTCCTGTGGAGGGCACAGGGTGCCACAGCCACCTGTCAGTAGAGATGGAGCCAGGGAAAAGGCCCGGAGAAGCCTGGGGCTAAAGTAGTCTGCCCTCCCAGGCTGAGGCCACCACGGCAGGGCAGCAAGCTGACCACACTGACCCCCGAGCCACAAGGCTGGTTACACACACACACACACACACACACACACACACACACACACACACACACACACACACACACACACACACACACACACACACACACACACACACACACACACACACACACACACACACACACACACACACACACACAGCACTGTCTGGACCCCCTGACCAGCAGTATAGTAGATCAGACTAGCAGTCTAAACCAGAAGTGAGCTTTGGAGACATTCTGAATTCACTCTGGAGACGTTGCTGTAAATCAATGCCTGTGGGCTCTCAGATAACTTCAATGTTGTCTGAGCAAAGCAAGTTGCTCGTCGTACTGTAGTGTCACACAAGAAAGTGTAAAGGAAAGATGAAAATACGGTGATGAGCTTTTAATGCGTCTTTTCAATAAATACCGAGGGTCTTATTCTGGTGACATGATGATTGAGGCTTGGCTGCCGTTTGACAAATACAAATCTATCTCTTATCCATTAATTATCTCTGAAGGAGATGACTAGATTATCTCTGAAGGTAGCCTACCAGCACTGTTGACTAGATTATCTCTGAAGGAGATACCTCTACCTGCACTGTTGACTAGATTATCTCTGAAGGTAGACTACCTGCACTGTTGACTAGATTATCTCTGAAGGAGATACCTCTACCTGCACTGTTGACTAGATTATCTCTGAAGGACCTCTACCTGCACTGTTGACTAGATTATCTCTGAAGGTAGCCTACCAGCATTGTTGACTAGAGCACACGTGTCAAGACCAGAGTGGACACACACACACACACACATCCCTGCCCCGCCCGACACACACACACACATCCCTGCGTCGCCCAACACACACACACACACACATCCCTGCGTCGCCCGACACACACACACACATCCCTGCGTCGCCCGACACACACACGCACACATCCCTGCGTCGCCCGACACACACACACACATCCCTGCCCCGCCCGAGACACACACACACACATCCCTGCGTCGCCCGACACACACACACATCCCTGCGTCGCCCGACACACACACACACATCCTTGCGTCGCCCGACACACACACACACATCCCTGCGTCGCCCGACACACACACACACATCCCTGCATCGCCCGACACACACACACACATCCCTGCGTCGCCCGACACACACACACACATCCTGCCCCGCCCGACACACACACACACACATCACTGCCCCGCCCGACACACACACACACACACATCCCTGCGTCGCCCGACACACACACACATCCCTGCGTCGCCCGACACACACACACACACACGCCCACACACACACACATCCCTGCGTCGCCCGACACACACACACATCCCTCCCCCGCCCGACACACACACACATCCCTGCGTCGCCCGACACACACACACACACACACATCCCTGCGTCGCCCGACACACACACACATCCCTGCGTCGCCCGACACACACACACACACACATCCCTGCGTCGCCCGACACACACACACACATCCCTGCGTCGCCCGACACACACACACACATCCCTGCGTCGCCCGACACACACACACACACATCCCTGCGTCGCCCGACACACACACACACATCCCTGCGTCGCCCGACACACACACACACATCCCTGCGTCGCCCGACACACACACACACATCCCTGCGTCGCCCAACACACACACACACACACATCCCTGCGTCGCCCGACACACACACACACACACATCCCTGCGTCGCCCAACACACACACACACACACACACATCCCTGCGTCGCCCGACACACACACACACACACATCCCTGCGTCGCCCAACACACACACACATCCCTGCGTCGCCCGACACACACACCATATAACGCCACATTTGTTGTGACAAAATCGTCAGTAAAGTTGAACATGTGAAGGGAATCCATTTTTTCTTTCAGGACATGGGAATTGAACATCAAAAGTTATTGTAATGTTCACTACATCATCACACACGGGCGTTTATCTGCAACGAGTCATCGTGAGGTAAACACAGCTGTCTATCTGCAACGAGTCAACATGAGGTAAACACAGCTGTCTATCTGCAACGAGTCAACATGAGGTAAACACAGCTGTCTATCTGCAACTAGTCAACATGAGGTAAACACAGCTGTCTATCTGCAACGAGTCAACATGAGGTAAACACAGCTGTCTATCTGCAACACGTCAACGTGAGGTAAACACAGCTGTCTATCTGCAACGAGTCAACGTGAGGTAAACACAGCTGTCTATCTGCAACAACGAGTCAACATGAGGTAAACACAGCTGTCTATCTGCAACGAGTCAACATGAGGTAAACACAGCTGTCTATCTGCAACAGTCAACATGAGGTAAACACAGCCGTCTATTGGGCTGATTTGAAAAGGATGCTAGAGAAATGCTATTATCGGTAGCCACGACTTGAATGGGATTTGTGACACAAATGCTAACGCGTTAGCGTGCGGAAACAATGCCAGGGGAAATAAAAACCAAATTATGGTTTTACGGGGTTAGGAAAACCAATGTGTTGTTTTGTCATTTTGGGTGTACTATCCCTTTAGGTTAACATTGAAAGACACGGCACAAGGGAATCTTCCATCGGGCCTAGCTTATATTTCTGACCAAGTATCATCAGAACCACAACAGACCTCTCCCCCCCCAAAAAAAAACATCAATCTTTACACCACAGACTGGGATGTTGACCTCAGATATTCAATATCAATACACTATTATTTGTATGTAATGTGTCTCTGTCCAGTCCAAACACCTAAACACTAAATAGTAATATGGACCATACACTCTGAGTGGCAGAAACACACCAGAGACAGGCGTTTTTACCTCCCGGGCCTCTGACAGCTGATGAGGTAGTGTTGCATGGCGGCACAGCAGAGGAAGATCCAGACTGATATCCCATCAGACCCTATCAATGGCCTAATAGGGCATCAGCTTGGATGGCCATGAAGAGCTAAGAGTCTCCCCTCCTCACCTCTTCCTCCCTCCCTCCTCCTCACTCCTCACCTCCTCCTCCCCTCCCTCCTCCTCCCTCCCTCCCTCCCTCCCTCCTCCCTCCTCCTCCTCCCTCCCTCCTCCCTCCTCCCTCCCTCCCTCCCTCCTCCTCCCTCCTCCTCCTCCCTCCTCCTCCCCCTCCTCCTCACCTCCTCCCCTCCTCCCTCCCTTCCCTCCCTCCTCCCTCCTCCCTCCTCCCTCCTCCTCCCTCACCTCCTCCCACCTCCTCCTCCCTCCTCCTCCCTCCCTCCTCCTCCTCCTCCCTCCTCCTCCTCCTCCTCCCTACTCACCCATCCTCACTCCTCTTCTTCTGTAGAACAAGACAGGAGTCCCCCCCCATCCCATCTCCTCCTTACCCCTCCTCTTCTGTAGAATCAGGAAGGGGTCCCTTCTCCTCCCACTACCCATCCTCCTACTCCCTACACCTCACCGTATAACTAGGCAGGAGCACCCCTTCCTGTGCCTTTCCTCGTTCCGCTCCTTCCCCCTCCTCCTGCTCCTCCCCTCCTCCTCTCCCATCCTCCCCCACCTCCTCACCGTAGAACCAGGCGATGCCGATGGCCTCAATAAGCACTCCAAAGAGAATGGATGTCCCAGCAGCAAAATGGTCCAGCAGAGTGAACACATAGATACCACCCTGGAGAGGAGAGGAGGAGAGGAGAAGAGGGGGAGGAGAGAGGAGAGGAGAGGAGGGGGAGGGGAGGGGAGGGGAGGGGAGGGAGAGGGAGAGGAGGAGGAGGGAGGAGGGGAGGGGAGGGGAGGGGAGGGGAGGGGAGGGGAGGGAGGGGAGGGGAGGGGAGGGAGGGGAGGGGAGGAGAGAGGAGAGGAGGGGAGGGAGGGAGGGAGAGGAGAGGAGAGGAGGGGAGGGGAGAGGGAGGGGAGAGAGGGAGGGAGGAGGGGAGGAGAGGAGAGGAGAGGAGGGGAGGGGGGGAGGGGAGAGGAGAGGAGAGGAGAGGAGAGGAGAGGAGGAGAGGAGAGAGGGAGGGAGGAGAGGAGAGGGAGGAGAGGAGAGGAGGAGGGGGAGGAGGAGAGGAGAGGAGAGGAGAGGAGGAGGAGAGAGAGAGAGGGGAGAGGAGGAGAGGAGGAGGGGAGGAGGGAGGGGAGGGAGGGGAGGGAGAGGAGAGGAGAGGAGAGGAGAGGGGAGAGGAGAGGAGAGGAGAGGAGAGGAGAGGGGGAGGGAGGGGGAGGGAGGGAGGGGGAGGGGAGGGGAGGGGAGGGAGGGGAGGGGAGGGGAGGGGGGGGGAGGGGAGGGGAGGGGAGAGGAGAGGAGAGGAGAGGAGGAGGAGGGGGAGGGGGAGGGGAGGGGAGGGGAGGGGGGGAGGAGAGGAGAGGAGAGGGAGGAGAGGAGGGAGGGGAGGGAGGGAGGGGGAGGAGAGGAGAGGAGGGGAGGGAGGGGAGGGGAGGGGGGGAGGGGAGGGAGGGGAGGGAGAAGAAGAGAAGAGAAGAGAAGAGAAGAGAAGAGAAGAGAGGAGAGGAGAGGAGAGGAGAGGAGAGGAGAGGAGAGGAGAGGAGAGGAGAGGAGAGGAGAGGAGAGGAGAGGAGAGGAGAGGAGAGGAGAGGAGAGGAGAGGAGAGGAGAGAAGAGAGGAGAGGAGAGGAGAGGAGAGGAGAGGAGAGGAGAGGAGAGGAGAGGAGAGGAGAGGAGAGGAGAGGAGAGGAGAGGAGAGGAGAGGAGAGGAGAGGAGAGGAGAGGAGAGGAGAGGTTCCATTTGATGTCTCTTATATTAGCCATGTGTCATTCATGCAAATTCTTGAGATGCTTGAGGAATAACTTTACACACATCTTTTTCGTCCACTTACATTAGTGACACAGAACAGTGAGATGAGGAAGGTGGACACAACGATGAAGAGGGTGAAGAGTTCCCGGTGTTTGTGGAGAAACTTGAACTCATCCATCAATCCTGTGATCACTGACTCCATCCCTCCCATCTAGAGACCAGAGACAGAGCACAGAACACAGAGCACAGAACACAGAACACAGAGCACAGAACACAGAGCACAGAGCACAGAGCACAGAGCACAGAGCACAGAACACAGAGCACAGAACACAGAGCACAGAACACAGAGCACAGAACACAGAGCACAGAACACAGAACACAGAGCACAGAGCACAGAGCACAGAGCACAGAACACAGAGCACAGAACACAGAGCACAGAACACAGAGCACAGAACACAGAGCACAGAACAGAGAATACAGAACACAGAGCACAGAACAGAGAATACAAAACACAGAGCACAGAACAGAGAATACAAAACACAGAGCACAGAACATAGAATACAAAACAGTGAGATAGAATACAAAACACAGAGCACAGAACATAGAATACAAAACACAGAGCACAGAACATAGAATACAAAACACAGAGCACAGAACAGAGAATACAGAACACAGAGCACAGAACAGAGAATACAAAACACAGAGCACAGAACATAGAATACAAAACACAGAGCACAGAACAGAGAATACAAAACACAGAGCACAGAACATAGAATACAGAACACAGAACATAGAATACAAAACACAGAGCACAGAACATAGAATACAAAACACAGAGCACAGAACAGAGAATACAAAACACAGAGCACAGAACAGAGAATACAAAACACAGAGCACAGAACCAAAAACAGAGCACAGAACAGAGAATACAGAACACAGAGCACAGAACAGAGAATACAAAACACAGAGCACAGAACATAGAATACAGAACACAGAACATAGAATACAAAACACAGAGCACAGAACATAGAATACAAAACACAGAGCACAGAACAGAGAATACAAAACACAGAGCACAGAACAGAGAATACAAAACACAGAGCACAGAACAGAGAATACAAAACACAGAGCACAGAACAGAGAATACAGAACACAGAACACAAAGCACAGAACAGAGAATACAGAACACAAAACACAGAGCACAGAACAGAGAATACAGAACACAGAGCACAGAACAGAGAATACAAAACACAGAGCACAGAACACAGAGCACAGAACACAGAGCACAGAACAGAGAATACAAAACACAGAGCACAGAACAGAGAATACAGAACACAGAACACAAAGCACAGAACAGAGAATACAGAACACAGAACACAGAGCACAGAACATAGAATACAAAACACAGAGCACAGAACAGAGAACACAGAACACAGAGCACAGAACAGAGAACACAGAACACCATCATTTAGCTGAACTTGGTCCGTGCACTTCACCTATAGCAGGATTAGCCAGTCCTGATCCTGCTGGGTCGGACCAAAAAGCCTGCACACCTATTAGCTCCCCAGGAGTAGGGTTTGTCACCACTAGCCTATAGCATGTTGGCACCTCAGAAACTGGAGGTTGATCAGTTCATAGTTTGTTCTATAATGCTGAGCGATGTACTCACAGCACTGTCGATGCCCAGAGTCAGCAGCATGATGAAGAAGACAACTGCCCACACTGATGATCCTGGTAATGTTGCAATGGCCTCTGGGTAGATGATGAACACCAGACCAGGACCTGTATGGGACACAACAACACAGATGAATGATTTAGTTATCTTGTGTTAATCAAACATCTATTTTGTGATGGGAGACGTGTCTGAAGAACGCAGCAAATCCAACATTGTTTAACCAACAGCGGTGACAATGTAGACCACATGATTGATTTGTGCGGATAAACACATATAGATTTACAATCAGCCCTGACACCAAGCCCAGAGCAGGTTTTTTTGATAAACATTTCGATAAACAACATTTAATATTGCACGTCATAAAGACAAGTGGACATGACATCAATTTAGAGATCCCAACACACAAATAATGATTGGCTGAAAAATCTATTGGAAATGTCAATACATTTAACTATTTTTTATAAAGAACAAAACAATAATTTCAGTTCTCCATCGTTATCTGAGAAAAGAGTGCGGAGCATTAAGAATACTGACTGTCTGTGGTCACCTTGTCCAGAACACTAAGAATACTGACCGTCTGTGGCCACCTTGTCCAGAACACTAAGAATACTGACTGTCTGTGGTCACCTTGTCCAGAACACTAAGAATACTGACCGTCTGTGGCCACCTTGTCCAGAACACTAAGAATACTGACCGTCTGTGGCCACCTTGTCCAGAACACTAAGAATACTGACCGTCTGTGGCCACCTTGTCCAGAACACTAAGAATACTGACCGTCTGTGGTCACCTTGTCCAGAACACTAAGAATACTGACCGTCTGTGGTCACCTTGTCCAGAACACTAAGAATACTGACCGTCTGTGGCCACCTTGTCCAGAACACTAAGAATACTGACCGTCTGTGGTCACCTTGTCCAGAACACTAAGAATACTGACCGTCTGTGGTCACCTTGTCCAGAACACTAAGAATACTGACCGTCTGTGGTCACCTTGTCCAGAACACTAAGAATACTGACCGTCTGTGGTCACCTTGTCCAGAACACTAAGAATACTGACCGTCTGTGGTCACCTTGTCCAGAACACTAAGAATACTGACCGTCTGTGGTCACCTTGTCCAGAACACTAAGAATACTGACCGTCTGTGGTCACCTTGTCCAGAACACTAAGAATACTGACCGTCTGTGGCCACCTTGTCCAGAACACTAAGAATACTGACTGTCTGTGGTCACCTTGTCCAGAACACTAAGAATACTGACTGTCTGTGGTCACCTTGTCCAGAACACTAAGAATACTGACCGTCTGTGGTCACCTTGTCCAGAACACTAAGAATACTGACCGTCTGTGGCCACCTTGTCCAGAACACTAAGAATACTGACCGTCTGTGGTCACCTTGTCCAGAACACTAAGAATACTGACCGTCTGTGGCCACCTTGTCCAGAACACTAAGAATACTGACCGTCTGTGGTCACCTTGTCCAGAACACTAAGAATACTGACCGTCTGTGGCCACCTTGTCCAGAACACTAAGAATACTGACCGTCTGTGGCCACCTTGTCCAGAACACTAAGAATACTGACCATCTGTGGTCACCTTGTCCAGAACACTAAGAATACTCAGACTAAGTCTGTGGTCACCTTGTCCAGAACACTAAGAATACTGACCGTCTGTGGTCACCTTGTCCAGAACACTAAGAATACTGACCGTCTGTGGTCACCTTGTCCAGAACACTAAGAATACTGACCGTCTGTGGTCACCTTGTCCAGAACACTAAGAATACTGACCGTCTGTGGTCACCTTGTCCAGAACACTAAGAATACTGACCGTCTGTGGTCACCTTGACCAGAACACTAAGAATACTGACCGTCTGTGGTCACCTTGTCCAGAACACTAAGAATACTGACCGTCTGTGGTCACCTTGTCCAGAACACTAAGAATACTGACCGTCTGTGGTCACCTTGTCCAGAACACTAAGAATACTGACCGTCTGTGGTCACCTTGTCCAGAACACTAAGAATACTGACCGTCTGTGGCCACCTTGTCCAGAACACTAAGAATACTGACCGTCTGTGGCCACCTTGTCCAGAACACTAAGAATACTGACCGTCTGTGGCCACCTTGTCCAGAACACTAAGAATACTGACCGTCTGTGGTCACCTTGTCCAGAACACTAAGAATACTGACCGTCTGTGGTCACCTTGTCCAGAACACTAAGAATACTGACTGTCTGTGGTCACCTTGTCCAGAACACTAAGAATACTGACCGTCTGTGGTCACCTTGTCCAGAACACTAAGAATACTGACCGTCTGTGGCCACCTTGTCCAGAACACTAAGAATACTGACCGTCTGTGGTCACCTTGTCCAGAACACTAAGAATACTGACCGTCTGTGGTCACCTTGTCCAGAACACTAAGAATACTGACCGTCTGTGGCCACCTTGTCCAGAACACTAAGAATACTGACCATCTGTGGCCACCTTGTCCAGAACACTAAGAATACTGACCGTCTGTGGCCACCTTGTCCAGAACACTAAGAATACTGACCGTCTGTGGCCACCTTGTCCAGAACACTAAGAATACTGACCGTCTGTGGCCACCTTGTCCAGAACACTAAGAATACTGACCGTCTGTGGTCACCTTGACCAGAACACTAAGAATACTGACCGTCTGTGGTCTCCTTGATCAGAACACTAAGAATACTGACCGTCTGTGGTCACCTTGACCAGAACACTAAGAATACTGACCGTCTGTGGTCACCTTGTCCAGAACACTAAGAATACTGACCGTCTGTGGTCACCTTGTCCAGAACACTAAGAATACTGACCGTCTGTGGTCACCTTGACCAGAACACTAAGAATACTGACCGTCTGTGGTCACCTTGTCCAGAACACTAAGAATACTGACCATCTGTGGCCACCTTGACCAGAACACTAAGAATACTGACCGTCTGTGGTCACCTTGTCCAGAACACTAAGAATACTGACCGTCTGTGGTCACCTTGTCCAGAACACTAAGAATACTGACCGTCTGTGGCCACCTTGTCCAGAACACTAAGAATACTGACTGTCTGTGGTCACCTTGTCCAGAACACTAAGAATACTGACCGTCTGTGGCCACCTTGTCCAGAACACTAAGAATACTGACTGTCTGTGGTCACCTTGTCCAGAACACTAAGAATACTGACCGTCTGTGGCCACCTTGTCCAGAACACTAAGAATACTGACCGTCTGTGGTCACCTTGTCCAGAACACTAAGAATACTGACCGTCTGTGGTCACCTTGTCCAGAACACTAAGAATACTGACTGTCTGTGGTCACCTTGTCCAGAACACTAAGAATACTGACCGTCTGTGGTCACCTTGTCCAGAACACTAAGAATACTGACCGTCTGTGGCCACCTTGTCCAGAACACTAAGAATACTGACCGTCTGTGGTCACCTTGTCCAGAACACTAAGAATACTGACCGTCTGTGGTCACCTTGTCCAGAACACTAAGAATACTGACCGTCTGTGGCCACCTTGTCCAGAACACTAAGAATACTGACGACCTCTGTGGCCACCTTGTCCAGAACACTAAGAATACTGACCGTCTGTGGCCACCTTGTCCAGAACACTAAGAATACTGACCGTCTGTGGCCACCTTGTCCAGAACACTAAGAATACTGACCGTCTCTGGCCACCTTGTCCAGAACACTAAGAATACTGACCGTCTGTGGTCACCTTATCCAGAACACTAAGAATACTGACCGTCTGTGGTCACCTTGTCCAGAACACTAAGAATACTGACCGTCTGTGGCCACCTTGTCCAGAACACTAAGAATACTGACCGTCTGTGGTCACCTTGTCCAGAACACTAAGAATACTGACCGTCTGTGGTCACCTTGTCCAGAACACTAAGAATACTGACCGTCTGTGGCCACCTTGTCCAGAACACTAAGAATACTGACCGTCTGTGGCCACCTTGTCCAGAACACTAAGAATACTGACCGTCTGTGGTCACCTTGTCCAGAACACTAAGAATACTGACCGTCTGTGGCCACCTTGTCCAGAACACTAAGAATACTGACCGTCTGTGGCCACCTTGTCCAGAACACTAAGAATACTGACCGTCTGTGGTCACCTTGTCCAGAACACTAAGAATACTGACCGTCTGTGGTCACCTTGTCCAGAACACTAAGAATACTGACCGTCTGTGGCCACCTTGTCCAGAACACTAAGAATACTGACTGTCTGTGGTCACCTTGTCCAGAACACTAAGAATACTGACTGTCTGTGGTCACCTTGTCCAGAACACTAAGAATACTGACCGTCTGTGGTCACCTTGTCCAGAACACTAAGAATACTGACCGTCTGTGGTCACCTTGTCCAGAACACTAAGAATACTGACCGTCTGTGGCCACCTTGTCCAGAACACTAAGAATACTGGTGTCTGTGGCCACCTTGTCCAGAACACTAAGAATACTGACCGTCTGTGGTCACCTTGTCCAGAACACTAAGAATACTGACCGTCTGTGGTCACCTTGTCCAGAACACTAAGAATACTGACCGTCTGTGGCCACCTTGTCCAGAACACTAAGAATACTGACTGTCTGTGGTCACCTTGTCCAGAACACTAAGAATACTGACTGTCTGTGGTCACCTTGTCCAGAACACTAAGAATACTGACCTTCTGTGGTCACCTTGTCCAGAACACTAAGAATACTGACCGTCTGTGGCCACATTGTCCAGAACACTAAGAATACTGACTGTCTGTGGTCACCTTGTCCAGAACACTAAGAATACTGACCGTCTGTGGTCACCTTGTCCAGAACACTAAGAATACTGACCATCTGTGGTCACCTTGTCCAGAACACTAAGAATACTGACCGTCTGTGGCCACCTTGTCCAGAACACTAAGAATACTGACCATCTGTGGTCACCTTGTCCAGAACACTAAGAATACTGGTGTCTATGGCCACCTTGTCCAGTAGAATACTGACCGTCTGTGGCCACCTTGTCCAGAACATTTAGAATACTGACCATCTGTGGTCACCTTGTCCAGAACATTACGAATACTGACCGTCTGTGGTCACCTTGTCCAGAACACTAAGAATACTGACCGTCTGTGGTCACCTTGTCCAGAACACTAAGAATACTGACCGTCTGTGGCCACCTTGTCCAATGGCACGCTGTGTTTATGGGACATGTAACCCAGGAAGGGAAGATGACTGTCCTCGGAGAAGAAGCTGGTGGGAGTTGATGGAACTGGTGATGATGTCATCTCTGGAAGAGACTGAGTGAAGAGGACAAGAGCATAGGTATTACCTGGTAGATCCAGAACAGACTGGTGTTATAGACCTGGCCAGTAGGTATTACTGTCCTCTATAGAACAGACTGGTGTTATAGACCTGGCCAGTAGGTATTACTGTCCTCTATAGAAGAGACTGGTGTTATAGACCTGGCCAGTAGGTATTACTGTCCTCTATAGAAGAGACTGGTGTTATAGACCTGGCCAGTAGGTATTACTGTCCTCTATAGAACAGACTGGTGTTATAGACATGGCCAGTAGGTATTACTGTCCTCTATAGAACAGACTGGTGTTATAGACATGGCCAGTAGGTATTACTGTCCTCTATAGAACAGACTGGTGTTATAGACCTGGCCAGTAGGTATTACTGTCCTCTATAGAACAGACTGGTGTTATAGACCTGGCCAGTAGGTATTACTGTCCTCTATAGAACAGACTGGTGTTATAGACATGGCCAGTAGGTATTACTGTCCTCTATAGAACAGACTGGTGTTATAGACATGGCCAGTAGGTATTACTGTCCTCTATAGAACAGACTGGTGTTATAGACATGGCCAGTAGGTATTACTGTCCTCTATAGAACAGACTGGTGTTATAGACCTGGCCAGTAGGTATTACTGTCCTCTATAGAACAGACTGGTGTTATAGACCTGGCCAGTAGGTATTACTGTCCTCTATAGAACAGACTGGTGTTATAGACCTGGCCAGTAGGTATTACTGTCCTCTATAGAACAGACTGGTGTTATAGACCTGGCCAGTAGGTATTACTGTCCTCTATAGAACAGACTGGTGTTATAGACATGGCCAGTAGGTATTACTGTCCTCTATAGAACAGACTGGTGTTATAGACCTGGCCAGTAGGTATTACTGTCCTCTATAGAACAGACTGGTGTTATAGACCTGGCCAGTAGGTATTACTGTCCTCTATAGAACAGACTGGTGTTATAGACCTGGCCAGTAGGTATTAACTATAGAACAGACTGGTGTTATAGACCTGGCCAGTAGGTATTACTGTCCTCTATAGAACAGACTGGTGTTATAGACATGGCCAGTAGGTATTACTGTCCTCTATAGAACAGACTGGTGTTATAGACATGGCCAGTAGGTATTACTGTCCTCTATAGAACAGACTGGTGTTATAGACCTGGCCAGTAGGTATTACTGTCCTCTATAGAACAGACTGGTGTTATAGACCTGGCCAGTAGGTATTACTGTCCTCTATAGAACAGACTGGTGTTATAGACATGGCCAGTAGGTATTACTGTCCTCTATAGAACAGACTGGTGTTATAGACATGGCCAGTAGGTATTACTGTCCTCTATAGAACAGACTGGTGTTATAGACATGGCCAGTAGGTATTACTGTCCTCTATAGAACAGACTGGTGTTATAGACATGGCCAGTAAGTAAGCGCCTTGAAAGGTATTGTAATTCACCAGCTCAGCAGCAGTTTGTCACCTCTGTCATCAACACTGAGGGTAGCATACCAAATAGCACCCTATTCCCTACGCAGTGCACTACTTTCAACCAGAGCGATATGGGTCCTAGTCTAAAGTAGTGCACTATATAGTGAATAAGGTGTTATTTGGGACACGGACCCTGGGTTTTGTTCTGTGCTTCTACTTTACCTATAGCAGTTGTTGCTGAATTTGTTATAGCTGGAGAACGCTATTAGCACACCAAACCCGACTCCCAAAGAGAAGCAGATCTGAGTGGCAGCGTCTATCCAAACCTACACAACAAACAGCCGGGGGACAGAGGACAACAGACACAGGGGGGGGGGAGGCTGTTATTAGAGATAATTGCAGGAAACTCATTCAACAGAAAGATGAAAGACACTTGTGAATCCGGGGTAATTTAGCAAATTGTCGCTGCATCCATGTGTCTAATCTAATTCTCAAATTGTTGCTTTGAGTCCTTAGCGGTCGTGTGCGTTGCTACTGGAGGGGAGGGGGGGGGGGACAGCTGGAGATTCTTACAGCGCCCTTATTAAGGCAAATGATTCATATATACATTTCATCAGTCGGGATGTCATGGATACTGAAATATTAAATTGTTTATAACGAATCTTGTATTTTCCTGCACTAAATGACGACCTGTGGCGTTGAAATACAGATATAAACATCAGCATATCTCTCTCACACACACATAAACACACGCACACAATATATATACAGTATATATATATATATACAGGTAGCCTAGTGTTTAGAGCGAGATCGCTGGATCGAATCACCAAGCTGACAAGGTTAAAAATCTGTCATTCTGTCCCTGAACAAGGCAGTTAACCCACTGTTCCCCAGGCGCTGTGGATGTTGATTGAGGCAGCAACCCAGCACCTCTCTGACTGGGTTAAATGCAGGAAGACACATTTCAGTTGAATGCAACTCGCTCTGTCTCTCTCTCTCTGTCTCTCTCTCTCTCTCTCTCTCTCTCTCTCTCTCTCTCTCTCTCTCTCTCTCTCTCTCTCTCTCTCTCTCTCTCTCTCTCTCTCTCTCTCTCTCTCTCTCTCTCTCCCTCTCTCTCTCTCTCTTTCTCTCTCTCTCCTCTCTCTCTCTCTCCCTCTCTCTCTCTCTCTCAATCTTTCTCTTTCTGTTTCTCTCACTCCTTCCTGTCTTTCTATCTCTCCTCCCTCTCCCCATTCTTACCTGAGGCTCACAGAGTCGTAGGAAGTCGACGCTGAGGTAGGCCTTAATGCCATCCATGGCTCCAGGGAGGGTGACCCCACGCAGCAGCAGGACGGTCAGGACCACGGAGGGCATGGTGGCTGTGATCCACACAACCTGCACGGGAAAACATGGACTCAACAACCTGGCCCACTCTGTTCTGTTCTAGGCCAGGTCTCAACAACCTGACCCACTCTGTTCTGTTCTAGGCCAGGACTCAATAACCTGGCCCACTCTGTTCTGTTCTAGGCCAGGACTCAACAACCTGACCCACTCTGTTCTGTTCTAGGCCAGGACTCAACAACCTGGCCCACTCTGTTCTGTTCTAGGCCAGGACTCAACAACCTGGCCCACTCTGTTCTGTTCTAGGCCAGGACTCAACAACCTGGCCCACTCTGTTCTGTTCTAGGCCAGGACTCAACAACCCGGCCCACTCTGTTCTGTTCTAGGCCAGGACTCAACAACCTGGCCCACTCTGTTCTGTTCTAGGCCAGGACTCAACAACGTGGCCCACTCTGTTCTAGGCCAGGACTCAACAACCTGACCCACTCTGTTCTGTTCTAGGCCAGGACTCAATAACCTGGCCCACTCTGTTCTGTTCTAGGCCAGGACTCAACAACCTGACCCACTCTGTTCTGTTCTAGGCCAGGACTCAACAACCTGGCCCACTCTGTTCTGTTCTAGGCCAGGACTCAACAACCTGGCCCACTCTGTTCTGTTCTAGGCCAGGACTCAACAACCTGGCCCACTCTGTTCTGTTCTAGGCCAGGACTCAACAACACGGCCCACTCTGTTCTGTTCTAGGCCAGGACTCAACAACCTGGCCCACTCTGTTCTGTTATAGGCCAGGACTCAACAACCTGACCCACTCTGTTCTGTTCTACACACACGGACTCAACAACCTGACCCACTCTGTTCTGTTCTACACACATGGACTCAACAACCTGGCCCACTCTGTTCTGTTCTATGCCAGGACTCAACAACCTGACCCACTCTGTTCTGTTCTAGGCCAGGACTCAACAACCTGGCCCACTCTGTTCTGTTCTAGGCCAGGACTCAACAACCTGGCCCACTCTGTTCTGTTCTAGGCCAGGACTCAACAACCTGACCCACTCTGTTCTGTTCTAGGCCAGGACTCAACAACCTGACCCACTCTGTTCTGTTCTACACACATAGACTCAACAACCTGACCCACTCTGTTCTGTTCTAGGCCAGGACTCAACAACCTGACCCACTCTGTTCTGTTCTAGGCCAGGACTCAACAACCTGACCCACTCTGTTCTGTTCTAGGCCAGGACTCAACAACCTGACCCACTCTGTTCTGTTCTAGGCCAGGACTCAACAACCTGGCCCACTCTGTTCTGTTCTAGGCCAGGACTCAACAACCTGGCCCACTCTGTTCTGTTCTAGGCCAGGACTCAATAACCTGGCCCACTCTGTTCTGTTCTAGGCCAGGACTCAACAACCTGTCCCACTCTGTTCTGTTCTAGGCCAGGACTCAACAACCTGACCCACTCTGTTCTGTTCTAGGCCAGGACTCAATAACCTGACCCACTCTGTTCTGTTTTAGGCCAGGACTCAACAACCTGACCCACTCTGTTCTGTTCTAGGGCAGGACTCAACAACCTGACCCACTCTGTTCTGTTCTAGGCCAGGACTCAACAACCTGGCCCACTCTGTTCTGTTCTAGGCCAGGACTCAACAACCTGGCCCACTCTGTTCTGTTCTAGGCCAGGACTCAACAACATGGCCCACTCTGTTCTGTTATAGGCCAGGATTCAACAACCTGACCCACTCTGTTCTGTTCTAGGCCAGGACTCAACAACCTGATCCACTCTGTTCTGTTCTAGGCCAGGACTCAACAACCTGACCCACTCTGTTCTGTTCTAGGCCAGGACTCAACAACCTGACCCACTCTGTTCTGTTCTACACACATGGACTCAACAACCTGGCCCACTCTGTTCTGTTCTAGGCCAGGGCTTAATACCCTGCTCATAGAGCTACAGATAGTGTCCCTGTTCGGGTGTTCTGCTCACAGGGCCCAGATCTGACTTCACCTGGACATCCTGCTCTGCAGTGGGATGGCTCATCTTTCATATCCAGAATGAGTGCACATTGTAAAGACACAACTAACTAGACAACAGTACAGCATTTCAGCAAAGAGGTATATTTCTGTAGGTTGATATGGAGCCAGTACAGGAGGACCACCTACCTTCCCTGAGGTCTTGACCCCTTCCAGAGGCTGAAGTAGAGAACCACGATGACCACAGCTAGACAGGATGTCAGCTGCCAACGAGGCAGACCCAGGTCAGCTATACCCTCACTGTCCTGTAGGTGGAGCACCCAACAACCTGGAACAGATCAGTTATAACAGGTAATCAACTAACAGATAGGTAACTAACAGTCCCTGGTCAGCTATACCCTCACTGTCCTGTAGGTGGAGCACCCCACACCTGGAACAGATCAGTTATAACAGGTTATAACAACTAATCAACTAAGAGCTAGGTAACTAACAGTCCCGGGTCAGCTATACCCTCACTGTCCTGTAGGTGGAGCACCCCACACCTGGAACAGATCAGTTATAACAGGTTATAACAACTAATCAACTAACAGCTAGGTAACTAACAGTCCCAGGTAAGGAGAAGAAGAAGAAGAAGAAGAAGAAGAAGAAGAAGAAGAAGAAGAAGAAGAAGAAGAAGAAGAAGAAGAAGAAGAAGAAGAAGAAGAAGAAGAAGAAGAAGAAGGAAAAGTAGAAGAAGAAGAAGGAGAAGAAGTAGAAGAAGAAGAAGAAGAAGAAGAAGAAGAAGAAGAAGAAGGAAAAGTAGAAGAAGAAGAAGAAGAAGGAAAAGTAGAAGAAGAAGGAGAAGAAGTAGAAGAAGAAGAAGAAGAAGAAGGAAAAGTAGAAGAAGAAGAAGAAGAAGAAGGAGAAGAAGTAGAAGAAGAAGAAGAAGAAGAAGAAGGAAAAGTAGAAGAAGAAGAAGAAGAAGGAAAAGTAGAAGAAGGAGAAGAAGAAGAAGGAAAAGTAGAAGAAGAAGAAGAAGAAGAAGAAGGAAAAGTAGAAGAAGGAGAAGAAGAAGGAAAAGTAGAAGAAGAAGAAGAAGGAAAAGTAGAAGAAGGAGAAGAAGGAAAAGAAGAAGAAGAAGGAAAAGTAGAAGAAGGAGAAGAAGTAGAAGGAAAAGTAGAAGAAGGAGAGGATATCTTTGTGTCAACTGAATGGCCCTGACTCAGACAAGATGAAATTGCTCCCAGGTGGAGATAAAGATAGTGACTGCCTGTCTGTCCATTGACTCCATGACAGGTCTGAATTGTCAAAACAAACCGCCTTTGCTAAAAATATGAGACACCTGTTAATCTGTTAACAAGAACACTGGATACAGTATCTCCATGGACAACAGGACATGAAGACATAATACAGTATCTCCATGGAACAGGACATGAAGACATTGATACAGTATCTCCATGGGCGACCAGGACATGAAGACATTGATACAGTATCTCCATGGACCTGAACAGGACATGAAGACATGGATACAGTATCTCCATGGACGACCAGGACTATGAAGACATTGATACAGTATCTCCATGGAGCTGACCAGGACATGAAGACATTGATACAGTATCTCCATGGGCGACCAGGACATGAAGACATGGATACAGTATCTCCAACTAAGGACATGAAGACAATACAGTATCTCCATGGATGACTAGGACATGAAGACATGGATACAGTATCTCCATGGGCGACCAGGACATGAAGACATGGATACAGTATCTCCATGGAAGACCAGGACATGAAGACATGGATACAGTATCTCCATGGAGACCAGGACATGAAGACATGGATACAGTATCTCCATGGACGACCAGGAGTATAGACACATGGATACAGTATCTAGATGGACGACCAGGACATGAAGACATGGATACAGTATCTCCATGGGCGACCAGGACTATGAAGACATTGATACAGTATCTCCATGGACGACCAGGACTATGAAGACATTGATACAGTATCTCCATGGACGACCAGGACTATGAAGACATTAATACAGTATCTCCATGGACGACCAGGAGAATGAAGACATGGATACAGTATCTCCATGGACGACCAGGAGAATGAAGACATGGATACAGTATATCCATGGACGACCAGGACTATGAAGACATTGATACAGTATCTCCATGGATGACCAGGACGATGAAGACATTGATACAGTATCTCCATGGACGACCAGGACTATGAAGACATTGATACAGTATCTCCATGGACGACCAGGACATGAAGACATTGATACAGTATCTCCATGGGCGACCAGGACATGAAGACATGGATACAGTATCTCCATGGAGACCAGGACATGAAGACATGGATACAGTATCTCCATGGATGACTAGGACATGAAGACATGGATACAGTATCTCCATGGAAGACCAGGACATGAAGACATGGATACAGTATCTCCATGGAAGACCAGGACATGAAGACATGGATAAAGTATCTCCATGGAAGACCAGGACATGAAGACATGGATACAGTATCTCCATGGACGACCAGGAGTATAGACACATGGATACAGTATCTAGATGGAACCAGGACATGAAGACATGGATACAGTATCTCCATGGGCGACCAGGACTATGAAGACATTGATACAGTATCTCCATGGAGACCAGGATAGTGAAGACATTGATACAGTATCTCCATGACCAGGACTATGAAGACATTGATACAGTATCTCCATGGACGACCAGGACATGAAGACATTGATACAGTATCTCCATGTTAACCAGGACATGAAGACATGGATACAGTATCTCCATGGACGACCAGGACATGAAGACATGGATACAGTATCTCCATGGATGACTAGGACATGAAGACATGGATACAGTATCTCCATGGGCGACCAGGACATGAAGACATGGATACAGTATCTCCATGGACGACCAGGACATGAAGACATGGATACAGTATCTCCATGGACGACCAGGACATGAAGACATGGATACAGTATCTCCATGGACGACCAGGAGTATAGACACATGGATACAGTATCTAGATGGACGACCAGGACATGAAGACATGGATACAGTATCTCCATGGGCGACCAGGACTATGAAGACATTGATACAGTATCTCCATGGACGACCAGGACTATGAAGACATTGATACAGTATCTCAATGGACGACCAGGACTATGAAGACATTAATACAGTATCTCCATGGACGACCAGGAGAATGAAGACATGGATACAGTATCTCCATGGACGACCAGGAGAATGAAGACATGGATACAGTATATCCATGGACGACCAGGACTATGAAGACATTGATACAGTATCTCCATGGACGACCAGGACGATGAAGACATTGATACAGTATCTCCATGGACGACCAGGACTATGAAGACATTGATACAGTATCTCCATGGACGACCAGGACGATGAAGACATTGATACAGTGTCTCCATGGACGACCAGGACTATGAAGACATTGATACAGTATCTAGATGGATGACCAGGACTATGAAGACATTGATACAGTATCTAGATGGACGACCAGGACTATGAAGACATTGATACAGTATCTAGATAGATGACCAGGACCATGAAGACATTGATACAGTATCTAGATGGGCGACCAGGACTATGAAGACATTGATACAGTATCTCCATGGGCGACCAGGACGATGAAGACATTGATACAGTATCTCCATGGGCGACCAGGACTATGAAGACATTGATACAGTCTGGACGACCAGGACTATGAAGACATTGATGCAGTCTGGACGACCAGGACTATGAAGACATTGATACAGTCTGGACGACCAGGACTATGAAGACATTGATACAGTATCTAGATGGACGACCAGGACTATGAATACATTGATACAGTCTGGACGACCAGGACTATGAAGATATTGATACAGTCTGGACGACCAGGACTATGAAGACATTGATACAGTATCTAGATGGATGACCAGGACTATGAAGACATTGATACAGTATCTAGATGGACGACCAGGACGATGAAGACATTGATACAGTATCTAGATGGACGACCAGGACTATGAAGACATTGATACAGTATCTAGATGGATGACCAGGACTATGAAGACATTGATACAGTATCTAGATGGGCGACCAGGACTATGAAGACATTGATACAGTATCTCCATGGACGACCAGGACTATGAAGACATTGATACAGTATCTAAATGGACGACCAGGACTATGAAGACATTGATACAGTATCTAGATGGACGACCAGGACTATGAAGACATTGATACAGTATCTCCATGGACGACCAGGACTATGAAGACATTGATACAGTATCTAGATGGACGACCAGGACTATGAAGACATTGATACAGTATCTAGATGGACGACCAGGAGAATGAAGACATTGATACAGTATCTCCATGGGCGACCAGGACTATGAAGACATTGATACAGTATCTCCATGGACGACCAGGACTATGAAGACATTGATACAGTATCTCCATGGGCGACCAGGACTATGAAGACATTGATACAGTATCTAGATGGATGACCAGGACCATGAAGACATTGATACAGTATCTAGATGGACGACCAGGACTATGAAGACATTGATACAGGATCTAGATGGACGACCAGGACTATGAAGACATTGATACAGTATCTAGATGGACGACCAGGACTATGAAGACATGGATACAGTATCTCCATGGACGACCAGGACTATGAAGACATTGACACAGTATCTAGATGGACGACCAGGACTATGAAGGTATGGAAACACATAGACCGGGATGTGAACTTCTGGCTCTCTCAGGCATGTCTTCTGGGTCCAGGTTTCAAATAAAGCCCGATGATATGAATGTGCACCTTTGTGTAATTGAATGCCAACGAGAGAAAAAGGTGAAGCTGATCCCTCTGAAAAATGCCCAACCTTAACACACGTCAGAGAAACAAATAACCTTTAAGAAAGAAGTCAACCGTCTCAGTTCAGACTCGGATCGAGAGACGAAACGCCAGACTCACTCGAAGTACTCTGCTGCGGGGGTGGACTTGTGTGTGTCGTTGAGGGAGTTGTTGAAGGCCCAGAGGTCCGAGCAGTTGGGGCTGTTCCAGGTGTTGTTGCAGTGGACCCAGGGCAGCTCTCCGGAGAAGGAAGAGAACAGGTAGAACAGGGCCCAGGCTATAATCACGTTGTAGTAGAAGCCCACGTACAGACTGATCAGGATCACTGTGAAACCAACACCTGGGGAGAAAAGGTGAAAGGTGAAAGGTCATAGTTCAAGATCACAATGGTTTAGAATACAGGCTCAGACCATAGCAGAGGTAGACAGAAAACACAAAACAGGGAAAAAAATATCACAATAAATAATTGACATCAACTGGAAGTATCACAAAGGCCAAAGGTCACATCTGTTCCTGGATAAAACACACCTCCTGTGAACCTCAACACTCTACATTCTGACATATTTTACATAAACACTTTTCAGAAGTAAACTTTTTTTTAATTCTGTGTTATCCGTGTGTTCTAGTTCTAGTTCTAGTTCTAGTTCTAGTTCTAGTTCTAGAATACACACGGATAACACAGATTATTTTTTTTTAAGTGCTTTAACATGAAAGACAACAACAAGCCAAGCTTTCTAAAGGTTGGCCTCTGCGGTCTCCTCTCACTTCTCTTTATTTATCCCCAGATCTGCCCTTTCCGTGCGTTTAGCAGCGTGTCCGCGCTCTACTGTTCACTTTCATCCTAACCTTCAAGACCAACGCGGGTCCATCTCTTTCGTTCTGATGGCGATACGATGTCCTGGCTCTTTTCCCAACGGCTCTTTTAAATCTACAAGAAGTGATATTTGTCGAGGCGGATTTCATTAGCATCACGAGTGATCATGTCGTCTTTTGAAAACATTGATCGTTAGGAAAAAAACAAACGATCAGATGATCAGACGATCAGATGTGATTGCAGCGATTCCCTGTTGAGTGACTGCAGCTATTCTCTCTGTCTCAGCTCAGGGGGCTGGGTGCATGTGAGACCGCTGATTAAAACAACAACATCCAATACTGACACTCAGTCAGGGACCTTAACATAGAGACAGATAGACCGATGGATGGATGGCTGAATGGCTGGGTGGGTGGGTGGCTGGGTGGGTGGGTGGGTGGGTGGCTGGGTGGGTGGGTGGCTGGGTGGGTGGGTGGGGGTGGGTGGGTGGCTGGATAGATGGCTGGGTGGGTGGGTGGGTGGCTGGGTGGCTGGATAGATGGCTGGGTGGGTGGGTGGCTGGGTGGGTGGCTGGATAGATGGCTGGATAGATGGCTGGGTGGGTGGGTGGCTGGGTGGCTGGATAGATGGATAGATGGCTGGGTGGGTGGGTGGATAGATGGCTGGGTGGGTGGGTGGATAGATGGCTGGGTGGGTGGGTGGATAGATGGCTGGGTGGGTGGCTGGATAGATGGCTGGGTGGGTGGGTGGATAGATGGCTGGGTGGGTGGATAGATGGCTGGGTGGCTGGATAGTTGGCTGGGTGGGTGGGGGATCTAGAGCACCGTCTGCAGCACCGTGGTTATGATGGGGGGGTCTAGAGCACCGTCTGCAGCACCATGGTTATGATGGGGGGGGGTCTAGAGCACCGTCTGCAGCACCATGGTTATGATGGGGGTCTAGAGCACCGTGGTTATGATGGGGGGCTCGAGTACCATCTGCAGCACCGTGGTTATGATGGAGGGGGGTCTAGAGCACCGTCTGCAGCACCATGGTTATGATGGGGGTGGGTCTAGAGCACCGTCTGCAGCACCATGGTTATGATGGGGGGGGTCCAGAGCACCGTCTGCAGCACCGTGGTTATGATGGAGGGGGGTCTAGAGCACCGTCTGCAGCACCATGGTTATGATGGGGGGTCTAGAGCACCGTCTGCAGCACCATGGTTATGATGGATCGTGGGGGGGGTCTAGAGCACCGTGGTTATGATGGGGGGTCCAGAGCACCGTCTGCAGCACCGTGGTTATGATGGGGGGGGTCCAGAGCACCGTCTGCAGCACCATGGTTATGATGGAGGGGGGTCTAGAGCACCATGGTTATGATGGAGGGGGGGGGTCCAGAGCACCGTCTGCAGCACCGTGGTTATGATGGAGGGGGGGGTCCAGAGCAACGTCTGCAGCACCATGGTTATGATGGAGGGGGGTCCAGAGCACCGTGGTTATGATGGAGGGGGTCCAGAGCACCGTCTGCAGCACCATGGTTATGAGGGGGGGGTCCAGAGCACCGTGGTTATGATGGAGGGGGTCCAGAGCAACGTCTGCAGCACCATGGTTATGATGGAGGGAGGGGGGGTCCAGAGCACCGTGGTTATGATGGGGGGGGTCCAGAGCACCGTGGTTATGATGGAGGGGGTCCAGAGCAACGTCTGCAGCACCATGGTTATGAGGGGAGGGTCTAGAGCACCGTGGTTATGATGGAGGGGGGTCCAGAGCAACGTCTGCAGCACCATGGTTATGAGGGGAGGGGGTCTAGAGCACCGTGGTTATGATGGGGGGGGGGGCGTCCAGAGCACCGTCTGCAGCACCATGGTTATGAGGGGAGGGGGTCTAGAGCACCGTCTGCAGCACCATGGTTATGAGGGGGGTCTAGAGCACCGTGGTTATGATGGGGGGAGGGGGGGTCCAGAGCAACGTCTGCAGCACCGTGGTTATGAGGGGGGGGGGGTTGGGGGGTGTTGGAACGTGACAGAAAAGGTCACATTTCTTCCTTTGACACTCGTCATGTTAATTCGATGGTTTCCGCTCACCGGAGTGTTTATCGATGTGTCGGAAAGTACTGGAAGATTGGCCCAAAATGTGTTTATCACCGAAGACCGAGAGACTCTAAAAGCCAATTTTCAGTTTTCCATCTGACTGGCGTTGTTTGGGTATAAACAATGGTAGTTATCTTAAAACACACACACACACACTCTCTCTCTCCTACCCTTGAATATGGGGCAGATCTTCCAGACACCAGCGGCCCCCTCTCTGTTGTACTGTCCCAGAGCCAGTTCCATGTAGAACAGAGGCATGCCTGCTATCACCATGAAGAATAGATAGGGCACCAGGAACGCTCCTAGAGAGGACAGAGAGACACAGGACAGGATGACATGACATAGTACATACATAATGCCTTCATAGCACATACATAGCATATTCATAACAATACATAATGCTATCACCATGAAGAATAGATAGGGCACCAGGAACGCTCCTAGTGGGGACAGAGAGACACAGGACAGGATGACATGACATAGTACATACATAATGCCTTCATAGCACATACATAGCATATTCATAACAATACATAATGCTATCACCATGAAGAACAGGTTGGGCACCAGGAACACTCCTACAGGGAATAGAGAGACACAGGACAGGATGATATGACATAGCACATACATAATGCCTTCATAGCACATACATAGCATATTCATAACAATACATAATGCTATCACCATGAAGAACAGGTAGGGCACCGGGAACACTCATATAGAGGACAGAGAGAGACACAGGACAGGATGACAGGACATAGAACATACATAATGCCTTCATGACACATTCATAGCCTATACATAGCGGCATCACCATGAAGAACAGGTAGGGCACCGGGAACGCTCATATAGAGGACAGAGAGAGTACTTACATAATGGCTTTATAACACAGTCATAACCTATACATAAGCAATTCATAAGCATGTCTGCTATCTGCATGAAGAACTGGTAGGGAATCAGGAAAGCTCCTATACGGCAACAGAGATATAAGGGCTTCATAACACAGGCATAGCCATACTTAGAGCATTCATAGTAACAGGAAGGGCACCAGGAAAGCTCCTATACGGCAACAGAGATATAAGGGCTTCATAACACAGGCATAGCCATACTTAGAGCATTCATAGTAACAGGCAGGGCAGCAGGAAGGCTGATTTTGGCGGCAGAGAGACAGGACAGGATGAATGACATAGTCTTGCCTGGCCGTCCTTTCCTTTCTGATCTAGTTGAGCCTGAGAGTCTGAGGCGAGACATGACAATAATGGTAGAGACATCTCATTTAAAGGGAACCTACATAAGGGCTTCATTAAACATTCATTACCATTCATAGCACATTCATAACCATGCATAGCACATTCATAACCATGCATAGCACATTCATAAGCATGCATAGCACATTCATAACCATGCATAGCACATTCATTACCATGCATAGCACATTCATAACCATGCATAGCACATTCATAAGCATGCATAGCACATTCATAACCATGCATAGCACATTCATTACCATGCATAGCACATTCATAACCATGCATAGCACATTCATAACCATGCATAGCACATTCATTACCATGCATAGCACATTCATAAACATGCATAGCACATTCATAACCATGCATAGCACATTCATAACCATGCATAGCACATTCATAACCATGCATAGC
>NW_025746905.1:42500-45000 GCF_021184085.1 Oncorhynchus gorbuscha
CACTCCACCTAATATAGCAGAACAGATGTCATATAGCTATGTCACTGTCATCTATAACCACTCCACCTAATATATCAGACTCTATGTCATGTAGCTATGTCACTGTCATCTATAACCACTCCACCTAATATATCAGACTCTATGTCATGTAGCTATGTCACTGTCATCTATAACCACTCCACCTAATATATCAGAAACTATGTAATGTCACTGTCATCTATAACCACTCCACCTAATATATCAGAATCTATGTCATGTAGCTATGTCACAGGGGCAGAACGACAGATTTTGTACCTTGTCGGCTCGGGGATTTGAACTTGCAACCTTTCGGTTACTAGTCCAACGCTCTAACCACTAGGCTACCCTGCCGCCCCTCCACTCTAACCACTAGTCTACCCTGCCACCCCTCCACTCTAACCACTAGGCTACCCTGCCGCCCCTACACTCTAACCACTAGGCTACCCTGCCACCTCTACACTCTAACCACTAGGCTACCCTGCCCCCTCTACACTCTAACTACTAGGCTACCCTGCCACCTCTACACTCTAACCACTAGGCTGCCCTGCCACCTCTACACTCTAACCACTAGGCTACCCTGCCACCTCTACACTCTAACCACTAGGCTACCCTGCCGTCCCTCCACTCTAACCACTAGGCCACCCTGCCACCTCTACACTCTAACCACTAGGCTACCCTGCCGCCCCTCCACTCTAACCACTAGGCTACCCTGCCACCTCTACACTCTAACCACTAGGCTACCCTGCCATCTCTACACTCTAACCACTAGGCTACCCTGCCACCTCTACACTCTAACCACTAGGCTACCCTGCCACCTCTACACTCTAACCACTAGGCTACCCTGCCACCTCTACACTCTAACCACTAGGCTACCCTGCCGCCCCTCCACCTCTAACCACTAGGCTACCCTGCCACCTCTACACTCTAACCACTAGGCTACCCTGCCACCTCTACACTCTAACCACTAGGCTACCCTGCCGCCCCTCCACTCTAACCACTAGGCTACCCTGCCACCTCTCCACTCTAACCACTAGGCTACCCTGCCGCTATGTCACTGTCATCTACAACCACTTACCATGCCAGGAATATACAGTATGTCATGTAGCTATGTCATGTAGCTATGTCATGTAGCTATGTCATGTAGCTATGTCATGTAGCTATGTCATGTAGCTATGTCACTGCCAGGTTTGGGGGGTCTATTTAAATTGAACTCAGTCCATTCTGGAAGTAAATAGACTTAATAGATAATTGAAGTGATTTAGACACACGTTTCCCAACCCTGGTCCTGGGGCCCAAAGAGGTTCCCTATAAGTAACACACCAGATTCAAGACGAAGAGGTGATGAAGAGGTGACGAAGAGGTGACGAAGAGGTGATGAAGAGGTGATGAAGAGGTGACGAAGAGGTGCCGAAGAGGTGACGAAGAGGTGACGAAGAGGTGATGAAGAGGTGACGAAGAGGTGATGAAGAGGTGCCGAAGAGGTGACGAAGAGGTGACGAAGAGGTGATGAAGAGGTGACGAAGAGGTGACGAAGAGGTGACGAAGAGGTGATGAAGAGGTGACGTAGTGGTCATCAGTTGAATCTAGTGGGTCGGTCCTATAGGGCAAAACCTAAACTGTGCACCTCCCTTTGGGTCCCGAGGACCAGGATTGGGAAACACTGATTATTGCTACTTTTATCCAAAACGACTGATCTTATGAGCCCCTATGACCACTATATACTGTAGGGAATAGGGCTCAATGTGGCCCCTCTATGACCACTATATACTGTAGGGAATAGGGCTCTGTGTGGACCCTCCTATGACCACTATATACTGTAGGGAATAGGGCTCCGTGTGGACCCTCCTATGACCACTATATACTGTAGGGAATAGGGCTCCATGTGGACCCTCCTATGACCACTATATACTGTAGGGAATAGGGCTCCGTGTGGACCCTCCTATGACCACTATATACTGTAGGGAATAGGGCTCCATGTGGACCCTCCTATGACCACTATATACTGTAGGGAATAGGGCTCCGTGTGGACCCTCCTATGACCACTATATACTGTAGGGAATAGGGCTCCATGTGGACCCTCCTATGGCCACTATATACTGTATACTGTAGGTAATAGGGCTCCGTGTGGGATATAGCCTCTGTCTCCCACCTCCTTGGGGCCCATGGTGTTGGAGGGAGAGGGGGCGGAGGAAGGCTGCTTGGCCGAGGCGGGTGCCACCACCGAACACATCTGACCCACTGGAGATCTGGCTTTCATCAAGGGCTGCTCCATGGCTGCAGAGGGACTCAGCTACGGACACAGACAGACCTTAGACATACCTTGGAGGGGAACCCCGAGATACATTACAGATATACAACCAGCTACGGACACAGACAGACCTTAGACACACCTTGGAGGGGAACCCCGAGATACATTACAGATATACAACCAGCTACGGACACAGACAGACCTTAGACACACCTTGGAGGGGAACCCCGAGAT